>NC_133655.1:111861707-112161707 GCF_009905375.1 Apium graveolens
AAGTGAAGAAGCTCAGAGTTGAATGAAGTTCTTCGGGAAAGACTTAAAGAGTTTGCCAGCAGGGCTAGTCCTCAAGTGGTCAACAATCCTCATCAAGTGAGATTCTTTAAGTCTGATTGTCTTCAAATCTGTCAGCTAGATGTACAATCTCTTAAAGACTACTCAGCTAAGCATCTGGTCTGGATGGAACATCATTTGAGAACAGCTGGATATTCATCCATGTTGAAGACTCAAGCTGCTGACTTGATTCAAGCTTATTGTGAGAAGAATGTTAAAAGGTACAATCAACTCAAGAATAAGTTGAAGACAGTTGGAGTTCAACCAGTCAGACCTGCAAGCTTCACTTCAGAAAAGGATCGTGTTTTTGACAAGGAATTGCTTCAAGATTTGGAAGAAGGTGAAGTCAGAAGAGAAGACAACTAAACTCAATTAGCTCAAAACTCAATGTAATATGATTAGAGCGTTATGAATCAAGATAGTCTAATGTAGTTATATGTTCAGGCTAGAGGAACATCTATCTTGTATTCACTTGTAAATTTCATTTGGAATCTGGAAAATGTTAAATATAATCCAGAACTTTTCTGCTATTTACTTTACATTACTGTTCATATCTTTTTCTTATTTGTTAGTTGAGTTATCCTCTAGGTATTTGTTGTTATTGTCTAACAAGCAAATAGGGGGAGATTGAAAGGCATATGTCATAGCCTACTCGTTTATTCGAGTATTTAACTCAACTCAAATAAGAATGTAATAAGTAAATAGTGGATCAAGCATCAGAGAGATCTCACAAAGTAACATCTGTCAAAGAATAAAGAAACATTGTTCATCTGCAGACTTGAAGATTCACTGGAAGAAGTTCAAGAATTTGATCATGCCTCAGTGATATAAATCAAGATCGTGGATTTAATCAAGTGACAGAGATCTCGTCAAGGTATCATTTATTACAAGGATTCAATCAGAACAACAAAGTCAAGACATGAAGAAACGTCACAAAAGTTAGTCACTCATGAACCAGACAGTACATCGAGTGTCAGCATTGAAGTGACGGAATTGATTCATAAGTCTCAGTGACTTTCAGAAGATTGTCAGAAGAATGGTTGCTGCTCAGGGTTAGTATTAATTCTCCATTAATTAATTAAGTCATATAATTTAATTAAGAAAATAAATTATATCTGCAAGGATTAATTTATTAATTAATTGAATTAAATTGATTAATTAATTTAGAATTAATATTAAGGAATTACAGAATTTTAATTGGTTTAAAATCTATTTAAATTGGAACAAGGCAAACTGATTGTATTAGTATGACAATCGGTATGACAATCAATAGTCATACCGAAAGTCATGCTAATTCATTTGATTGTCTTGTTAGAATTTTTATTAGTTTAAAAATCTGTTATTAATCTTTGCAAGACAATCTGAATTGTACTTATGTGACAATCGGTATGACAATCAATTGTCATACCGAAAGTCATGCTGGTTCAAAGGATTGTCATTGCAGTTCATTTGCATTCGGCTGTTTACTTCAAAAGAGAAAAAGAAGCAGAAGATCATATCATCCAAAAATAGAGCAGCAACATACAGAACAAGAAAAAAAGCAGAGAACAAAAGAAAAATATTTCATCCTTAATCTGCTTATTCAATATCAAATATTCTAGCTTGTTAATGTTAAATCCAAACCACTAGAATTACTTATCTTGTTCTTGTATATCAATCTAGCGGATTAAAATCCCTAGAACTTAATCTCAAATCGCTTTTAGCATTTGATCTTTTAATTACAAAAATAGAAAAAGTTCATGTCGAATTTATTCTAAATTTGTAATAATTGATTTGAGATTAAACCCTTGTAATCGATACCGTAGTTGTAACACCTTTCAAGTTTAATAAAAGTTTTATTTAACTTGAATTTTGTTTCACAATTTTATTCCGCATTTTATTCGACGAAACGGTATTGTTTGCATTCAACCCCCCCTTCTACAAACAAATTGGGACCTAACAAACCCCAATTTTTGGGAATTTTTGAAACCCTTATGAATAGTGTTTTTGCTGAATGAGAAAACTTTTCATGCCACGCTATGTAGGGGTTCTGTTATTGATCTTATGGGATATTATTAGTACTCTATGTGGTATATAAGTGTATGTAAAGATCGTCAGAATCCAATTCCGAACACTTTGGTTTTTCCCGGAAATCCATAAGATACGGAGAGAATTGAGTATAAGGTAACTGAATAAAAAGGATTTAAATTAAAGGATTATAATAGAGGATCATAAAAAGGAATATAATGTATTGAGAAAGGTTAAGGGAACCTAAGTAATAAGATCCCGGGTATGATCCTTCAAACGATAGACGAGAACGAAAGTTAAGCGAACCGTACAACAGATCAGCGGTCATTAGGCAAACGATTAGGAAGTTAATCAAAGGGATTAATGGGAGTGATGTCATCCAACCAATAGAAAGGAGACAAGGAAGGGAGGATGACATCATAAGGGTGACATAAGCATGACATGGAAGGAAGGAGGTGTGGTTGATTTAGGACCACACAAATTCAAGGGCAAGGTGGTAATTTGCTAAATCAAAAACAAAACCAAGCCAACCAACTAGCAAATCATTTCATCAAAAATCAAAAAAAATCAGCCAAGGCATTGTTCTTCATATTAGCTCTCGGCTTTTTGTTTTTTTCAAAGAAAAAAATTTCCAAAATCAAGATCCAAGCATCCTTAATTGGTAAGAAAATTCCCTAACCATCTTTATGCTTAGTTATGGCTATATCATGAGTTTAAGCCATTAATTCTTTCTCTAGCTTCTTCATTTAATCAATGAAGAAGACAATGAATAGTGTTTTCAAGTTTTTAACTTGAACTTTTCTTGTTTTTCTTGAAGATCCAAGCTTCCCTAAGGCTTCTCCAAGCTTATTAAGGCTTCCTAGCTCAACCCACCACTCCAAGGAAGGTATACCATTTTCAAACCCTAGGTTCATATATATTATAAGTGATTTTGATGAGTAGGATGTTATGGTATCTTATTGTTATGATTAGAGTTTGAGGTTTGGTATGGTAGTGAAATGAGATGGTAATTTTGTGGTTTTGATTTAAAGAAACTTAAGTATGATTAAAGTTAGGTTTAAGCATATGTATGAATGATTAAAATTGAATTGGTTGGGATTGTTATGATGTGATAAGGATGGGTGTTTGTTGTGTGTTGGATTTGAGGATGGTTTGTGTTGATTGTGGATAGTTTAAAAAATGGGAAATCGCGTAAACATAGCCGTCGTAACGTCCGATTTTCTTTGGACTGTTTTTGTGCATAGCATTAGGACCCGAGAACCCCCTGCTAAATTGTGACCACTGCCATGTTTAGATAGCTCATGTTACGAGCTTCGTTTTGATATGTAGTTCGTTCGATTCCGATTTACGGTTTAGGAGAAACGACCGTTTCAAGTAACGGCGTTTCACGAACGAAACTTGTTCCCTCGCCTTACTTTGAAATGTAGGTTAAAGACCAAAAAGGGTTAATTAATGCATGAAACATTTATGGTAAGTGTTTTAGGCAGTTGGTAAGTCACTCGCGAAGGAATCGCTTTAAAACTCGTAAAGGTTAAATTATTAAAAATGGTGGAGCCGAGGGTACCCGAGTGACTTAAGCGAATCAGTGAGCGCAAAACAAGCGTTAGAGTCTAAGTTAGTTAAAGTATAGATTTACAAGTGACTTTGGTTTAATTCCAACTTACTTGTTGTTTATAGGTTACCAGACTCGTCCCGAGCCATTCGTAACCCCCAGTCGCTCAGGCAAGTATTCTATCCGATACACTGTTGTTGTGATGTAAATGTATGCATATGCATTATCTTGTGATATTGCACGATTGTTATTAGCAAATTTTGCGATATATTGTAGCATGTGATATGGTATATATGCATGCCTGTTTCATATTCTTGAAATATATATCTGTTGGTTCAGTTGATAATACCTATGCTAGAGGATAGCGGTATCTTGCATATACCCTTAGTATAGGGACCCAAAAGGTGAAAATATTTTCTAAAACCGGGAGTCGAGGATCCCGAGTAATCTTGTATATATGGATATAGATATATATATATATATATATTTATATATATATATGGTTATAGTTTTCCAAACTATTAATCGAATAAGGTTTATTCGATAACTTTAAACTTTATTACATTATTTCGAATATTATTCGAGGACTTATGACTCCTTTATTTTATTTAATGAATATTATTTATAATATTCATTCGAGGTATTATGACTCAGCTTATTTTATTTATTGAATATTATTTGAATATTCATTTGAGGATCTATGACTCCGATTATTTGCTGAGATATATTCTTTATTTTATTAAAGAATAAGATGTCAATAATCAAACTTATTTTCGATTATTCAAATAAAGATAATACTTTCATATAAGTATATCTTTGGTTATTTAATGTTTATTTCAAGTATAAGTTTTAATACTTCTACTTCAATTATTTTTATAAAGATTATTCTTTATGGGAATATTATTTAAATAATAATATTCAGTCATTTTCTAAATATTCTGGGGACTGATTTACTTCATTAAATCAGCCTTACTCCAAACACTCTTTAAAGTGTTTTCGAGTCTTCAAAATGATTTTTAAAAGTCAGAGCGGATCCCAAAACTCATTTTTATATTTAAGATCTTCCTTTTAAGGGGATTTAAATACTCGCTCAAAACCTGGGGAATCCGGCTCTGTGGTGTATTTTATATTCGCAACAAGGTTGCAGATTTGGTAAATGAATTGATTACTTGCCCAACGTTCGGGAAGTAAGCCCCTCTCATTGAGTCGGCATAAGCGACAGGCCGGGGTACGGTCTATTATTGTGTAAGTGGCTCAGTGGGAGTCCATCAAATGCATAAGTGGCTGAGTGGCAGTCCAGCATAGGTCTTAATTATGACCAGGGTGATGACCAGTGGGGAATTCGTCCATCTACTAGTAGAAAAGGTTACTTATTGGTATCTTTGCCTGATCAGCGAGATATCGGGTTTATGCCAAAATTCTTTTCCTTTCCAAAATTCATTGGATGTTTCAAACTCTGTTCATACTTTACATAACAGAGGTTCCAGGAAATGTTTAAGAGATATATATATGTGGATATATATATATCGGGACTAAATAAAGTATCTCGTAACTTTATTTCATTCAATAATATTTCAAAGATTGAATCTATTCAAATCTTGTCTTGTAGTCTCATCTATGTGATGAACTTTTGAAACTGATTGTAACTTGAACGGTGGTAGTTCAAGTGGTATTGGGAAAGATATAAGTATATTGGGGTATTTGGTAACCTCATCTTTTAAACTTATATCTAATTAATAATTGTCTTATGAATGACAAAGATTTTCAGAAAAACGTTGAGACAAGGTTAGATATATGAGATCACCTTGCAACGATATTTTTTTATACAGTTATACACTGGGACTTTGTGTATATTATGCATGGAAGAGGACTTCCAATATTTTGAAAAGTATATATGTATATATACTGAATATTTTGCGACTTCATCGCATTAAGATATCAAACTTGGTTCATTTCTTTTGACCAAGACTTTCATGAGTATTATGAGTAGGCTCATATACTATTAATCATTATACATATTATTTTGGTGGGCTTGCTGCTCACCCTTGCTTTATTTCTTCATCACACAACAACAGTTAGGAAAGATGGCCAGACTCCAGCAGACCCAGCGCAAGCGCGTGGGAAGCGTCCCGCGTCTTCCCGTTGATGTTGTAGCTGCTATAGCCGCAGAGGTAGATCTATTGTAGACCAGACCATCTACTTTTGAGAATCAATTATGTATAATTATAACTTGTGGCAGATAATGGCAATTAACTATAAATTTATCAAGTAATCATTTTGGGTTGTAATAACTTTTAAATTGTGGATTCAAAGACTTGTGGTTATTTTTGGATGTTCATCTCTGAGACTATAACGTGTGGTGTGTGTGTTTATTGTGGGGTCACAGTACAGAGTAGTTGAGTAATTATTAAGATTGAGTGTTATTAAGGGAAATGGAACTCGTGACGACCCGGATCCCCGACCCCGGATCTGGGGGTGTTACATTCTTCCAGTGAATCTTCAAGTCTGCAGATGAACAATGTTTCTTTATTCTTTGACAGATGTTACATTATGAGATCTCACTGACGATTGATCCACTATTTACTTATTACATTCTTATTTGAGTTGAGTTAAATACTCGAATAAACGAGTAGGCTATGACATATGCCTTTCAATCTCCCCCTATTTGCTTGTTAGACAATAACAACAAATACCTAGAGGATAACTCAACTAACAAATAAGAAAAAGATATAAACAGTAATGTAAAGTAAATAGCAGAAAAGTTCTGGATTATATTTAACATTTTCCAGATTCCAAATGAAATTTACAAGTGAATACAAGATAGATGTTCCTCTAGCCTGAACATATAACTACATTAGACTATCTTGATTCATAAAGCTCTAATCATATTACATTGAGTTTGAGCTAATTGACTTCAGTTATCTTCTCTTCTGACTTCACCTTCTTCTAAATCTTGAAGCAATTCCTTGTCAAAGACACGATCCTTTTCTGAAGTGAAGCTTGCTGGTCTGACTGGTTGAACTCCAACTGACTTCAGCTTATTCTTGAGTTGATTATATCTTTTAACATTCTTTTCACAATAAGCTTGAATCAAGTCAACAGCTTGAGTCTTCAACATGGATGAATATCCAGCAGTTCTCAAATGATGTTCCATCCAGACCAGATGCTTAGCTGAGTAGTCTTTAAGAGATTGTACATCTAGCTGACAGATTTGAAGACAATCAGACTTAAAGAATCTCACCTGATGAGGATTGTTGACCACTTGAGGACTAGCCCTGCTGGCAAACTCTTTAAGCCCTTCTCGAAGAACTTCATTCAATTCTGAGCTTCTTTTGACTTTGTTTAAAAGAACCCAAATCTCTGACAAAGAACGATTCTCAAATAGATGAAGTGACACCTTGAAAGATCCTTCACTCTGACAATATACAAAAATGCTCATCTCATTTAGGGATCTATCAAAAGCAGCTGTGATCCTTGAGACTTCAGTCTTGATAGCATTCATGTACATGTCATTGTTAGGATTTGAGATTTCCAGCTTGTCAAGAAGATGTAAGAACTGCCTATCATTGTTAGTGCTCAGCTGAGGCATATCAAGTACTCTCCTAGCTTCATCCCATTTTTCACCAATCTTTAGTCTGACATCTCTTCTCCTTTCTTGAGCCTTAATGTCATGAAGACGTTGCTTTTGAAGAGTTTCTGTTCTTTGTATGTCTTTCCTCCTGTCAATGATCTAAGAGACCTTCTTGAGTTCAGCTTCTTTTCTTTTCATCTCTGACTGCTCCTTCTGAAATTCTTTCTCAAACATAGGATCCACTGTATCTTCCTCTTCCCAATCTTTAAAATCACTTTCCTCTTCAGCTTCAAATAACCCATCTTTATCTTCCTGAACTGGTTCAGTGGGAATGTCAAAAATATCGAAGTCATCCTGTTCTCCACTGTAGTAGACATCATCAACCTTTCCTTTATCTCCAGCAGAGGTATCTTTTTCCTTCCCTTTGGCACTACTCCCTTTCTTCTCCCCCTTAGTTGAGGGATCCTCTACTGACTTTCCTTTGGAACCTCTATCACCTCCAGAGCCTGATCCTCCACCAGACGGTCCTTCAAAATAAGCTCTTTGTTCTTCATTAGGGCAATGAGAATTCTTGATCATGAAATATAAGTGCTTCATCCCTTCATTGAGATGTTCCATGCCCGTTTCTATCTTTAGAAATCTTGAGGAGTCCAGTGAATGATTCATCTCAACGAGGTCTTCAAGAGAAGTCATTCTTGTATGTAGAGAGCAGAAGTTGGATATGTCATCAGCTGATAAAGTTGGAGTGTCCTGAATAGAATTGAGCTTTGGTATTACAGTGGTCTTTAGATCTGAGATGTCATTCCTTATGATTGCAAGCTGATTATTGACAGAGGTGGAAGAAGAAGACCGTTCAACCACTTGTGCTTTGAATGCTTGAGCTTCAGCTTGGCTTTTAGCAAGTTCTTCTTTTAGGGCAGCAATCTGAGCTAACAGGTTTACAGTATCAGTGTCTGTGTGTGCTCTCACCTGAATTTCACTCGTGTTTGGTTCACTCACCTCACGTGCATGTGTTTCTCTCACTATAATTGCTCGTGAGGAGTCTTCCTGTTGCTGTTCTTCTGTACCTGCATTAAAAATCACCCTAGCCTCTTCAAGAGAGGTCAGTGGTGGTGCAATGGGAATTCGCGAGTCCCGATCCTCAGTCAATACTATCAAATCTTTTGGAATAGATGTCTGAATTGCTTCAGGGATAGATTGACCGAGTTGCCCTCCACTTTCTCCAGATAAATCTGCGAGTGGAGAATCCCATAAGGGAGCCAGAGGTGTTGGATCTGGGAGGGGAGAAAATGACTCTATTAAAGATGGCGGAGAGTCAGATTTTCCCTCTGAAGCATGTGACTGCTCTTCTGCCGTAACTATGGCAGGCACTGTAACCGACTCTACGTGCAATCCTCGCTGTGTGTCCTGAGTATGATCTGGGGAAGTGTATGGTTCCATTGTGAGTAATGGAATTGTGCTTGACTCAGTACAAGATGCCATGGCCCTATGGCGAATTTCAATAGATGCATCCTGTTGAGAGAATGCCTCTAGTAACTGTTCATTGGCCATTTCAAAGTCCATGTCCTGTTGGGAGGACAAGGATGGGCTTTCAGATGCCTCAGAATATGTTCTTCTTTTCTTAGGAGGAGGCAGAGCTGAGGGTTCACTCATATTTAACAATGTACTACTTCCTAGTAATCTCCTGGTTAACATTTTAGACAGTGGGGGAGAGGTTGAGATAGAATGAGACTCTGTGTTTGGCTCTATGACCTGGGATTGAAGCTGTGATTCTACAACTTCATGGTCAGCCCTATCAACCACTGGGGGTCTTTCAACAGAAGTAGGAAGAGAGTGAGAGTGAGGAATTACTACCTGTAATGGAAGAGCCTGGGTGGCTTGAACCACTGGAGGTTGAGGTTGCTGTTCATGGCCGGGAAGATTGAAAATAGGTAAAGGAATATAAGTGGCCATGAAAGCAGATACAAGTACTGGAACTTGCATGAATTTGAAGGTTATGTCTTGGCGAGTGTAAATCTTTTTGCTAACTGGAGGGGGTTCGGTTACCGCAGAGTTAGCAAAAAGGGCTTTGTGTTCAGGTGAGAGAAGATGATCTGCTATAAGCATGAGAAAACGAGCATAGTAACATGATACCCTACGATTTGTAGAATGATCACGTAAAGCAGAAGTTAGACGTCTCAAGAGAATGGGAAAAAGTAGTTTGCCAAAATTGATCCTTTGATTGAAAACAACCGCAAGACCAATATACTGCAGAGTGGAAGTGATGTTATGAAAATTGGATTTTGTGCAGTTGGCAAACACTTTGGAAAGTGTATCGAAGAAAATATCCCATTCAGACACCAAATTTGATTTAGAAAGTTTGGTTAAATTGATCACCCCCTGATAGTGAATAGCATGGAAAAAATTTGTGATATCATTTTCAGAGGGTAAATTACAGAAATTGTCAAGTGGAAAATTTAGCGCACGATTGACGACTGTTTCATCAACTACATACTGTGTGTTTGCCACGGTGAATGAAAAAGATTTTGAATCATCGGCCACAGTAGAGGTTGTGCAAATCAGTCTAAGAAGATCGATATTTAAAATCACATTTGATTTAATAGCAGAGCTAACAATCGAATGGTCATTTAAAAATCTAATCCAAGGCTTAAATTTTTCAACATCACATTTTTCCGGATTAAAATAATCAACCTGATTATGCGCAACAAGTTGGAAATTGAGAGCCATTTTAAAATAATAATAAGACACACACTTTCAGAATTTTAAGAATAATATTAAGAAAATTCGAATTAATTAAATTAATTTAATAATTCGAATTAAATTAATTATAATCGAAAAATTTAGACAGGAATGTATCTCGTTAAAATCTATAACTCACAAATCCAGATGACACAAGCCAAACGACACAAATCAGAAATAAAAATAAAACAAAAAAAGTTTCAAAATCAACCAACACAAATGGAATTTGAAGGGGCAAACTGATTAATCACAGATTTTGAAAATTTGGACAGCACTCCTGTATGTATATATATGTAAGTATATATCACAGGAGTGAAGATTAAGTTTGCTGAGTAAAAACTCGAGCAAGGAAAGGGACAGGTCTATTGATTTGGTTCGAAGAGAGAGAAGAGAGAAAGTGAAGAGAGACTGATTGTTTGAATGGGGAAAAAAAATTGAACTGCTTAAATGGAATTAACTGCTGAAACAAAACAAACGCCTTTATATATAACAGCTGGTATGACAATCCGGGATTGTCATACCGATTGTCATACCAGTATAAAATGAAATAGAATATATATATATACATATTGTTTATAACTGGCAATACAATTGATAGTCATACCGATTGTCTTGCCAGTATAAACTATACCGATATATACAAACATATACAAACATATACTGAAATGACTTTCAGCAAGACAATTCAATTGTCTTGCCGATTGTCATTGCAGTAGAAAATAAAATAAAATAAAAAAGAACGGACTTCTATATATGTACTGAAACTATATTACAAAATAGTAAAACTGAAATAAAAACTTATAATTTTTACAGAAACAAAGACAATATATCAGAATTTATTATTTTTATTCCAAAAATAGATTTTTATTGAATTTTAGCAAATAAAATTCATAGAAAAATATTTTTAGAGGAAATAAAATATTCTGAGGTATTTTAAATTAACAAGTAGGGAAAATAAAAATAGATAAGATAATATATATTACATAGAAATAAGCAAGAAATATGATAAAATGATAAAATAAATTTGCAAATGAATTTTTCATTTATGAAAAATTCATTTGTAAATTCATTCAAGAACAGATCTCAGATATTAACTAAATTAATCACTAAAACTATTCAACATGCCCAATTTACCAACTAATCTGGTAAATGTGGATTCGTCAAGTGGTTTAGTGAAAATATCTGCTATTTGTTCTTCTGTTGGAACAAAAAATAGTTCAACAGTACCATTCATGACGTGCTCTCTAATAAAATGATACCTGATGTCAATGTGCTTTGTCCTCGAGTGCTGCACAGGGTTGTTGGTGATGGCTATTGCACTTGTATTGTCACATAAAATAGGAATCTTGTTCAATACAGAGCCATAGTCTCGTAGTTGGTTCCTAATCCACAAGATCTGAGCACAGCAGCTTCCAGCAGCAATGTATTCAGCCTCGGCCGTTGAGTTGGAAACTGTTTGTTATTTCTTGCTATACCATGAGACTAGTCTGCTGCCTAGGAATTGACAACTCCCTGAGGTGCTTTTCCTATCAACAACACTTTCAGCATAATCTGAATCTGTATATCCGACAAGGTTAAACCCAGATTCTTTAGGGTACCAAATACCTAGATTTGGTGTTCCCTTAAGATATCTTAAGATTCGTTTAACAGCAACGAGATGAATATCTCTAGGATCCGCTTGGAACCTTGCACATAAGCATGTAGCATACATAATATCTAGTCTACTTGCAGTAAGATAGAGTAACGAGCCAATCATACCTCTGTAGCTTGTGACATCTACCTTAATGGAGTTTTCACATGGTCCAAGCTTGACAGCTGTAGTTGATGGAGTCCTTGCTGATGCAGAATCCTCTAGATTGTACTTTTTGAGGAGTTCCTTGAGATACTTGGATTGACAAATAAATATTCCATCTAACCTTTGATTTACTTGTAATCCAAGAAAGAACTTTAGCTCTCCCATCATGCTCATTTCAAACTTGCTGTGCATTAACTTAGCAAATCTCTTACAGAGATTATCATTAGTAGACCCAAATATTATATCATCCACATAGACTTGGACTAATATAGTATCATTCTTATGTTTTTTAGAAAAGAGAGTTTTGTCTATGACACCTCTAATAAAGCTATTTTCAATAAGAAATTCAGAGAGAGTGTCATACCATTTTCTTGGAGACTGTTTTAGCCCATAGATAGCCTTGAAAAGAAAAAAGACAAAATCCAAATGATCTGGATCTTCAAAACCAGGAGGTTGCTCTACATATACCTCTTCATCCAGCTTTCCATTCAGAAAGGCGCTCTTGACATCCATTTGATAAACTTTAAAGTTTGAAAATGCTGCGAATGCCAGAAATATCCTGATGGCCTCAAGTCTAGCCACTAGAGCATAGGTTTCATCATAATCAATGCCTTCAGCTTGAGAATACCCTTTAGCTACCAGTCTTGCCTTGTTTCTTGTAACCACACCATCTTCATCTAGTTTATTCCTGAATACCCACCTAGTACCAACAGCTTTCTTGTGTACAGGCCTAGGTACCAGTTTCCAGACTTGTTGACTTTCAAACTGATTGAGTTCATCTTGCATAGCAATCACCCAATCTGGATCAGTCAGTGCTTTTTCAATTTTCTTAGGTTCCATCTCAGAAAGAAATCCTGAGAACAGACACTCATTTTGAGTAGCACGTCTAGTTCTGACTCCAACATCTGGATCACCAATAATCAACTCAAAAGGGTGAGCTTTATTCCAGACAGTCTGTCTTGGAAGATTTGATCTTGATGATTCGCCTTGAAATTCATTGTGATGTTATGTCCTACTAGATGATCCTGCAGCATCTCCCCCTGAGTTGTTGTCATGTTGACTTGAAGATTCTCCGTCAGTAGCAGTGGTATCTTCATTGTTGCCAAAGTTTCCATCACTATTACCTTGAGTATCATCAGGATTAACAGGTTCTTCACCAGCAACAACCTCAGGTTCTTGACCATGTTCTGATTCTGAATCTGACGTATCATCAAACTTCAGTTTCTCAGAAGGATCTTCAGTTTGGATACTAGGGAGTTTAGTGTCATCAAATGTAACATTGACACTTTCAGTTACTTTGTGTTGATCAATGATATACACTCTATATGATCTTCTTCCATATCCAATAAAAATACCCTCATATGCCTTTGCCTCGAACTTACCACGACGATCATCTCCATCCTTGAGCACGAAGCATCTGGCACCAAATACATGAAAGTATTTGATAGAAGGTTTCTGTTCATTCAAAATCTCATAAGGAGTTTTCATGAAGTCTTTGTTGATTAGAGTTCGATTCTGAGTATAACATGCAGTATTGACAGCTTCAGCCCAAAAGTACATTGGAAGACCTGATTCATTTAACATCGTTCTTGCAGCTTCAATCAATGTACGATTCTTCCTTTCTACCACTCCATTTTGCTGAGGGGTTCTAGGAGCTGAAAATTGTCTGGTAATCCCTTTGTCTGTACAGAATCCATTGAGAAGTGTATTCTTGAATTCTGTCCCATTATCTGACCTTATTGCTCTAACAGGGACGTTAGAATCTAACTCAATCATCTTGATATGATCAATCACAACTTGTGGTGTTTCATCCTTAGAGTGAAGAAATAAAACCCACGTATACTTGGAATAGTCATCAACTATCACAAGACAGTAACACTTCTTTGACATAGAAAGGATATTAACTGGACCAAATAAATCCATGTATAATAATTGCAGAACACCAGTTATGGAAGATGTGTCAGTGCCTTTGTGACTTGCTTTCTTTGACTTTCCTTTTTGGCAAGCCTCACATAGTCCTTCTGGAGAGAATTCCAGCTGAGGCAGACCTCTTACCAATTCTCTTTTGACAAGATAATTCATTGTTTTGAAATTGAGATGGGAAAGTCTCTTGTGCCATAGCCAACTCTCATCTGACGATGCCTTTGCATAGAAACAATTGACTTCAAGATTGCTTCCAGAGTTCATGTCAGCTACGAACAGATTTCCTTTCCGGATTCCCATTAAGGAGGGTTTTTCGCTTTTCTTGTGCAGAATCTGACACTTCAGCTTGTCGAATAAAACATTGTAGCCGTTGTCACAGAACTGACTAATGCTAAGCAGATTGTGTTCAAGTCCTTGCACAACATATACATTTTCAATGATAACATTTCCAGCTAGCAAACAGCCATATCCCTCCGTTAAACCTTTGCTGTTATCTCCAAAGGTAACCACTGGGCCAGCTTTCTCAACCACATTTGATAGCAGGGCTCTATCTCCGGTCATATGTCTTGACGATCCGCTGTCAAGAATCCACACTACCGGTTGTACCTGTTTAATGCCCTGCAATACAAATGGATTAGAACTTCTTCGGAACCCAAGCTTGGCTGGGTCCGGCATACTTGTAAAATTGGCCTTTATCAGGCAAAACAACATTCTTAATTTCAATATTCTCAACGTTCTCAATGACTGAACATTTGACCTTGTGAACAGCCTTGACAAATTTCTGGTTAGGCTTAGGCACAAATGTCTCCTTTCTAGCTTTAGGAGGACTAGCAGTCTTAGACCTATCATGCTTTCTATTATTCACATGCTGATGAGGAGTAGTCTTATCATTAGAAACATGCTTACCATTAAAATAAGCAAACAACAGATTAAAAGCACAAGACATACAATCAGGAACACCACATGCTTTATGAGAAGGATTAACAATAGGCAACTTATGCATGGTAGACATGGCATTTGTGTTATCCAACTCATGTGTGTCTGAGTTAGTCTCAGTTGCTTTCACAACCTTGACTGGAACTTTTGACACACTTGACTTGGAGACAGCTTTCCCATTAGCATTATCTTCAGCACGGATTTCTTCTTGAATAATAAAAGAGGTCTCATCAAATGGTTCAGCAATTGATTCTTTATAGAGGGGTCCATCAACACCCTTAAGCACATGTGGTACTTCCCTGTCTTTAGCACATACATGAGGAGGGGAGTTTATGCCTAATTTTCCAATAGCAGCATTGTAATCATAACCTATTCCATGTGTTTGATTAACAGCCTGCTTATTGTAAAACTCTTTGGACTTCGAACAAGAATTAAAGTAAGCTTTAACCTTAGCCTCAAGATCGGTGATCTTGTCTTTGAGAATAGTTTCGAGTTGTCTATAACAGTCAACTCTATTCTCTAGAAAAGATACTTGTTCTTTTAGTTTATCTTGATTAATGTGCACAAGTCTTAATTCATTGACCTCTTTCTCAAGGTCTTTGATTTGTTAATTTAACAATTCATTATCACGACGAGCACAATCTAAGGAACCTCCTAGATGATAAACTAATTCAGCATCAGTAAATTTTACCTCTTTTCTTGACGATGAGGTGCTTGCATTACTAGCCATGAGAGCAAGATTCCCAACTTCTTCATCTTCACTGTCAGTATCATCCCAGCTTCTTCCCTTTGCCAGGTACGCCCTTTCAGATTTACTCTTTTGATTAGAATCGTAAGAGTTCTTCCTAGCTTGTTTTGGCTTCCTGCATTCTGTGGCAAAGTGTCCCAACTCATTACAGTTGAAGCATCGAATGGTGCTTCGATCAACCATCCCTGTTTTATACCCACCACTGCTGGTGTTAGAGGATGAAGATCCACCTTTCTGGAATCTGTTGTAGTTGGACTTGTACTTGAACTTGGGATTCCTTTTGAATCTGACATTTGAGAATCTTTTGACAATCAGGGCCATTGACTCATCCTCCAATTGCTCCAGTTCTTCCAAGGAATAATAATCATCTCCTGATTGATTTGTAGTAGGAGAATCAAATTCTGCTACTATCACATTATCTTCAACCTTGGAAGACTGTACCATTCTTTCTGACTGTTGAGATTGTTGTTGATATTGTGGTTGTTGTTGTTGTTCATCAGCTACTAGAGCAGTAGACGTGCTGACCACTCTTCCTTTCCCGTAAACTTCCTTCTGCTGAATCTGCTCCAACTCATAAGTCTTTAACACACCATAGAGCCTTTCCAAAGAAATCTCACTCAGATCTCTTGCTTCTCTTATGGCAGTGATTCTATGTTCGAGATGAGTTGGCAGTGTTAAAAGGAACTTTTTGTTGACCTCCCTGATGGAATAGTATTTACCATTAATGTTCAGGTTGTTGATCAATGCATTGAACCTCTCAAACACTTCAGTGATTCCTTCTCCTGGATTGGATTTAAAGTATTCATACTCAGAGGTTAGGATTTCTAGTTTGTTCTCCCTAACTTCCTCTGTGCCTTCATTAATAATCTCAATAGTTTCCCATATATGTTTGGAATCTTTACAATTCATCACATGTCTATTCATCAGGGGATTAAGGGAATCTACTAAGATTAATTGAAGGCTAGCATCCAGGGAAGCTTCTTCTATTTCAGCAGGAGAGAAGTCCTCAGGATCCTTCACATAAGTTCTCGCTTTGGTGATCACCACATCATTTTCTATTACCTCTGGTTCCATAACCATAGGAATTTTTGGACCCTTCTTCAACACTTGCAAATATTTGGGATTAGCGACCTGTAAAAACAGTAGCATCTTCTTCTTCCACATAACATAATTTTCTTTATCGAAAAGTGGAATTTTAACGGTTCCAACTTTTTGTGTAGTCATTATGAATTTTTTGAGTGAATAAAAAATTCAAGAAGTGAAAGAAACACAAAAGTCTAGGATCTAGATTTGTACGTTAATCAGAAGGCTCTGATACCAATTGTTAGGTCCCAATTTGTTTGTAGAAGGGGGGGTTGAATGCAAACAATACCGTTTAATAGAGAATAAAATGCGGAATAAAATTGTGAAACAAAATTCAAGTTAAATAAAACTTTTATTAAACTTGAAAGGTGTTACAACTACGGTATCGGTTACAAGGGATTAATCTCAAATCAATTATTACAAATCTAGAATAAATTCAACATGAACTTTTTCTATTTTTGTAATTAAAAGATCAAATGCTAAATGCGATTTGAGATTAAGTTCTTGGGATTTTAATCCGCTAGATAGATACACAAGAACAAGATAAGTATTTCTAGTTGATTGGATTTAACTTTACAATCTAGAAATTGATCTTGAAGTTGCAGATGAGATGTAATGTTTTTCTGCTGCTTTTATCTTTTGTTCTTGTATTGTGTTCTGTTACATTGGTTTTTGTGAGTGTTTATGAATTGGATGCTTCTGCTTCTTTTAATCAACACAGCCGAGATTAATGAACTGGTATGACAATCCTTTGTCCAATAAGACTTTCGGTGTGACAATCTTTAGAGCTAGCAAGACAATTAAAATGAACTAGCAAGACTTTCGGTATGACAATCAATTGTCATACCGATTATCATAGTAGTACAAATGAAATTGTCTTACTGAATTGATAAATGATTTTAATCTAAATAATAATTCCATCAAGACAGTCAACTGAATTAGCATGACTTTCGGTATGACTATCAATTGTCATACCGATTGTCATACTAGTACAATTAGTTGTCTTTTTAGAATTAAAACAGATTTTAACCAATTAAAATTCTGTAAATCCTTAATATTAATTCTAAATTAATTAATCAATTTAATTCAATTAATCAATAAATTAATCCTTGCAGATATAATTTATTTTCTTAATTAAATTATATGACTTAATTAATTAATAGAGAATTAATACTAACCCTGAGCAGCATCCATTCTTCTGACAATCTTCTGAAAGTCACTGAGACTTATGAATCAATTCCGCCACTTCAATGCTGACACTCGATGTACTGTCTGGTTCATGAGTGACTAACTTTGGTGACGTTTCTTCATGTCTTGACTTTGATATTCTGATTGAATCCTTGTAATAAAATGATACCTTGACGAGATCTCTGTCACTTGATTAAATCCACGATCTTGATTTATATCACTGAGGCATGATCAAATTCTTGAACTTCTTCCAGTGAATCTTCAAGCCTGCAGATGAACAATGTTTCTTTATTCTTTGACAGATGTTACATTATGAGATCTCACTGACGATTGATCCACTATTTACTTATTACATTCTTATTTGAGTTGAGTTAAATACTCGAATAAACGAGTAGGCTATGACATATGCCTTTCACACTTGTACTAAAGCCAATCACTCTGGTATCTAATACCCATCTTGTCTTTATGACGATCAAAGTGACCTTCATAAAGTAGCTTTGTGAGTGGGTCTGCTATGTTGTTATGTGTGTCAACTCTAATTCAATACAATACAAGAAATGTTACCGCGCTCCCACTAACCCTTTTGTAGACCCATGGTTCATCTTCGTTTTTGATAAAATCAAACTCTTTGATTGTCTCATCAAAATGAATGTTCCATCTTTCGAGAAGCCTGCTTTAAACCACATATGGTTCGCAGCAGCTTACACACTAGGTTTTATTTCCCTTGGAAAGAAAACCATCTGGCCATCTGCCAGATTTCATAGTCGTAGTAAGCAGCATTCGCAAGCAAAATCCGAACTGATTTTAACAGGGCTACAGGTAAAAAGTTTCATCAAAGTCAATCCATTGCCTTTGTTTGAATCCTTTTGCCACAAGCCTGGCCTTAAAGGTCTCCACCTGGCCATCTGCTCTAATCATTCTTTCGTATACCGTATACATAGATTCCATTCCGGATTTCATGGCACTATACCATTTCTCTGAGTCAACACTACTCATAGCCTCATTATAGGTCACAGGGTCGTCATCTTCAATGATCGACAACTCATTGTCATTCTCAATGACAAGGCCATATTACCTCTCAGGTTGGCGAGACACTCTCCCTAATCTATGAATGGGCTGTTCCACAAAAGGTTGTTCAGTCAGAACAGGTGTTTCCACTTGATCCGTAGTAGTTTGTGCTTCTTGAACTTCATCAAGTTCAATTTTGCTCCCACTGTTTCCTTCAAGGATAAACTCCTTTTCCAAGAAGGTAGCATGTCTGGAGACAAACACCCGATGATCGGTGTAAAAGTAATACCCTAAAGTCTCTTTAGGATATCCCACAAAACTACATCTTACGGATCTATATTCCAGCTTATTTGGGTCAACTTACTTGACATAAGCTGGACATCCCCAAATCTTAACGTGTTTAAGACTCGGTTTCCTTTCTTTCCATATCTCATACGGAGTTTGAGGAACAGATTTGGAAAGCACCTTATTCAGTAAATATGCTGAGGTTTCCAATGCATAACCCCATAGGAATACTGGAAGATTTGTATAGCTCATCATGGACCGAACTATGTCTAACAAAGTTCGATTTCTCCTTTCAGATACCAATCTGGAGGAGTCCACTGGGAGACTATACCATTTACTTTGAGATAATCTAGAAACACTCCATTAAAGTATTCACCACCTCGATCTGATCGAAGAGTTATAATACTATGTTTGGTTGTTTCTCCACTTCATACTTATATTCTTTGAACTTTTCAAAGGCCTCAGACTTGTGTTTCATCAAACACATATCCGAATCCAGATCTATCATCTATGAAAGTAATGAAGTATGAAAATCCACCCATGGCTTGCGTAGACATTGGTCCACATACATCTGTGTGTACCATTCCTAGCAAATTTTCAGCCCTCTCTCCATGTCTACTAAATGGAGACTACAGTGCCACAATGAAGTGCGATTTTCATCATCCCTTTTCTTTTATTAGTTTGTTCAATCTGAAGAAAATTATGTCACATATATACAGACCATTATTTAAAGCACCACATCCATAAAGAATATTATCTCTAAGAATAGAACATTCATTATTCTCAATAATAAATGAAAATCCAGCCAAGTCTAACATGGGAATAATATTCCTCACAATCGAGGGAACAAAATAACAATTATTTCATACAATAGTCTTGCCCGTAGGCCTATCTAAATGAAATGATTCCACATCTACAGCAACAACTCTTGCTCCATTTCCCATCAGTAGAATCAACTCCTCTTCCTCAAGAGTCCTACTTCTCCTTGGTCCCTGCAACAAATTGCAAATTTGAGAACCACAGGCGGTATCTAATACCCAAGTAGAAATTTGATTTAATGACATATTCACTTCTATCATGAACATACCTGAATCAGAAGCGGTAGTCTCACTACCCTTCTTCTTCTTTAATTCTGCAAGGTAAACCTTGCAGTTCCTCTTCCAGTGCCCCACCTTGTTACAGTGAAAGCAAACAACTTTGCTCTTGGGGTCTTCAGCTTTTGGTGGAACCGGCGTTTTCTCACCTACTTTCTTCTTCTTGGAAGAGTTCCTCTTCCTTTTCTTAGGATTGGAACTTTCACCAATTAGAAGAACAGAACTCTTCTTAAGGGAAAATTCGATTCCGCAGTCTTCAACATGTTGTGGAGTTCAGGCAGGCTGACATCCAACTTATTCATGTGAAAGTTCACAACAAACTGCGAGAACGAACTCGGAAGCGATTGCAAGACCAAGTCTTGGCCCAGCTCCCCATCCATGGCAAAACCAAGTTGTCCAAGACGTTCAATCAAATTGATCATCTTAAGTACATGGTCATTCACAGATGATCCCTCAGACATCCTACAACCGAACAGCTCCTTCGATATCTCATATCGAGCTGTCCTCCCCGCCTTATCATACAACTCTTGTAGATGCATGAGGATAGTGTGAGCATCCATATGCTCATGTTGCTTCTGTAGCTCAATGTTCATGGAAGCTAGCATGATGCATTGAGCAACATTTGCATCATCTATCAACTTACGATACACAACATGTTCATCATTATGTGCATCACTAGCAGGTTCAGTAGGCTTAGGTGAGTCAATCACGTATTCCAGCTTCTCAATTCTGAGAACAATTCTCAAGTTTCAAAGCCAGTCAGCATAATTAGGACCAGTCAATTTGTGAGCATCTAGTATGCTCCTGAGTGATAGTGCAGAAGACATAACGTACAAAGTAAATCTGTAAATGATAAACACATAACAACACTTAGCAAATATTCGATTTCATTTCAAAACACTATATGAATCGGGTCTTTATTCATAAGTGGCTCCCACTAGTTTTCCTAATTTATTCAATCCCCTACGTGAAAAATTAAGCATTCATAATGCTAGTGGGAATAGGGATCCTACATTCCATTACACGACCCCGACTGTAGCACGAACCGCCATGTAATGTTCAATAGGCAGACAACTCTTGTCAATTACATCTCATGTTATTCCCTAATCAAACTTTAGCCTCTTGAATAATTGAGTCTCGGCTGTAGCACGACAAACTCAATATTCTAAGTCAAGTCTAAACCAACATTCTGTACAGTTGAATCAGTCCCCAAAGGCCCACGGCTGTAGCACGTACCGACCTTTAGATTCTTATTCAATATACACATCTGTATATAATAGACAAGTATTTCTTATTTCGAAATCAAAGCCCTCGGCTATAGCACGAACCGACAATGATTCAAAAATAAGAACTACTTTTCTATCATGTTGGAAGGCTATGATCGACACAAGCCCGTTGTGTCATTGGTCAATTACTACTTGATATTATTTAATTTTAGAGGGATTATATTACGTTACAATCATAATCATATTATAAAGAAATTCTTCCTTTTAAATTAAATATTTCAAATCAATAATCAATAATCAGATGATTCCCAGATCGGGTGGAGCATTGTCAAGAGGCGTCACTTAATAACCCTTTCTTACAGATAGAAATCTGTTGTTGACAGAATCATCCTTTCTCTCATATCAAAAATTCATATTCAATTACGTGTTTCATAAACACAAGAATCTCATGATTGTATTCATAATATTATTATTAAGGTTATGAAACAATTTCACTATACTAGGTTGTCTAACAAACGCCTTATGTTCATTTAAGTTCACTTAAATCTATCATCGCATGATAAACTAAGCATATATCACATATATCAACATGAATAAACATCAAGGTAGGCATGTTACATCATCTAGCACATTAGAACAAGCAATATACATCTCTATGTATCACAAGAAGCATTTAAAATCAATTCAAACGATCAAAAACAGCTTTAAAACACTTCATGGAATATAAACAGTTCAAAACTTTTATATAAACTAAAATTGATCACTCCATTAGATCCGTCTCGGAAAAATGAATCCAACGGTATATTGCACGCCCAAAACGGAGTTACGAAACTCCCAGAAAATCAATTTTAAAATCAACAGACGGGCTGTAACGCATCACCGGAATGCGTTACACCCCTTTTAAGCCATTAAAGGGTGTAACGCATTCCGTGAATGCGCCACAGGTGTGTAACGCATTCCTGGAATGCGTTACACCCCTATTTATTTTTAAGCAGCCGCCGCTTTTTCTTCTCGGAAAACGAGCCGCCTGACATTCTCTGTCCTTCTCCGTGCAGCATCAACAGCAGACAACACACAGATGACTTACAGATGTACATATATATATATACTTACAAATAATATATATATATATGATTTATTTAATTACGAATTTAATTGTAAGAACTTCAAAAATTCATAATAAAAAATTTATACATCATAAAATTATGAAAAAAATACCCAGACGATCTACAACACTTTTAGAACCCAGATCAACATTCAAAATTATTCTGAGAAACAATTTCTCATCAGACAAAATTAATCCATAAAATAACTTGTAAAAATCATAATTAATTCATACAAGCACATAAAATTCTGAAATTTTTACCACAGATCTATATGCATACAACCTATGCTCTGATACCATTAATGGATTTTAATCGCAGCGGGGGCATGGCAAAACACTTTTACACATATAAAATCCAAATAAAAGCATATAAATCGTGAATAAAAATTCGAGGGATCAAATCTAACCTTTTAAAATAATTCGGAGAAAACGATCAGAGATCCTTAGCAGTTGCTCCTCAAGTGTGAAGCACTCCACCGGTATTCGCCAAGAAAACGATGTTAAGGAGGATGAAGGAGGTGGAGAGAATTGGGTTTTCCAAACTTTTTGGGTTTTCGGGTTTGATGTGGGTTAGAATAAAATAGGGTCTATAATAGTGTATTTACAGGCAAAATTTTCAGATGAAATTTTCCCATAAATAATATTATTATTATCCCATTTATTATTCTCATTAATAATTAAAACACCTTTTAATTATTAATCCTTTTTCTAAACACTTTAGAAATAATTCTCTCTCTTGATTTAATTTCCAAAAATTAAATCCTTAATTAATAATATTAAGAACTTTTCTTAATTAATTTATAATCAATTAAATCTCATTTAATCAATTATTAAATTTGCCAATTAATTATTTATTTCATAAATAAATAATTATTAGCCATTATTAATTAATTCCTCCACCATTAAATCATTCTCTTTTTATGGTGTGACCCTGTAGGTTCAATATTAAGCCGGTAGTAGAAATAAATAATAATAAAACTATTTTATCATTATTTATATAAATTCTCTAATTTATTAAATATGATTAATTAATTAATCACATTTATTCTACATCGTGAGGGATACTTCTCAGCATATCGCGACTATCCGGATAATATGAATTCACTGCTTAGAATACCAACAACCTATTCAGTAAATAGTTACCGTACAATAAACTCCTTCTACCCTACAATGTCCCGATTAAATACAAGGCATGGATCTTGTGTCAAGCCTATCTAATTCAATCACTTGCTTACCATTTACTATGCGTAGTTCTATGCAAATTAGAAACTCCTTTCTAATTTCATTCACTCTGGCCAGAGATTCCTGAACTAGCATAAGTGGATCAGCCTTGAACATTCGCTTCCTTCACTGGAAGGGGTAGATCCTTTATTGATCATACACTATCTTCGTGTACAAATTCCTATACCCAGAAGAGCCCTAATAATTGTCCCTGGAGACTAAGAACTAAACCAAAGCATAGTTAAGTGTACACAAGATGACTATGATGACCTCAAGTCTAAGGATACTTGTACAACTATCACTCTGCGAACAACCACTGACACGTGAGTGAACTCCATCAGTTGTTCAGCTGTGCGAGTCATGTTCAGTGAACTTATTCTATAATAAGCACCTACATACTAGCTATAGTGTCACCACACAAATGTCTACGAGAACAGACATCCTTCATAATGAAGCAAGCATAGTATGTACCGATCTTTGCGGATTATTAATTACCAGTTAGTAATCCTATGACCAGGAACTATTTAAGTTTAGAGTTATCATCTTTTTAGGTCTCACTATTATGATCTCATCATAATCCATAAAAAGCTTTACTCTAAACTATGGTATATCTTATTTAAACACTTAAATAGATAGAGCCCGTAATAAAAACAAAACAAGTCTTTTATTAATATCAATGAAATCAAAACAGATTACATAAAAGTTATTCCTAAATCCTAATACACGATTGGACTTAGGACATATTCCTTTCAGTTTGTGCTTCTTGAACTTTATCAAGTTCAATTTTGCTCCCACTGTTTCCTTCAAGGATAAACTCCTTTTCCAAGAAGGTAGCATTTCTGGAGACAAAAACCCAATGATCGGTGTAAAAGTAATACCCCAAAGTCTTTTTAGGATATCCCACAAAATTACATTTTACGGATCCAGATTCCAGCTTATCTGGGTCAACTTTCTTGACATAAGCTGGACATCCCCAAATCTTAACGTGTTTAAGACTCAGTTTCCTTTCTTTCCATATCTCATATGGTGTTTGAGGAACAGATTTGGAAGGCACCTTATTCAGTAAATATGCTGAGGTTTCCAATGCATAACCCCATAGGAATTTTGGATGATTCGCATAGCTCATCATGGACCGAACCATATCTAACAAAGTTCGATTTCTCCTTTCAGATACCCCATTTAATTATGGAGTATATGGAGGAGTCCACTGGGAGACTATACCATTTTCTTTGAGATAATCTGGAAACTATCCATTCAAGTATTCACCACCTCGATCTGATCGAAGAGTTATAATACTGTGTTTAGTTTGTTTCTCCACTTCATGTTTATATTCTTTGAACTTTTCAAAGGCTTCAGACTTGTGTTTCATCAAATACACATATCCGAATCTAGATCTATCATCTATGAAAGTAATGAAGTACGAAAATCCACCCATGGCTTGCGTAGACATTGGTCCACATACATCTGTGTGTACCAATCCTAGCAAATTTGCAGCCCTCTCTCCATGTCCACTAAATGGAGATTTGGTCATTTTACCCAATAGACAAGACTCGTATGTAGGAATGATTCAAAATCAAAGGGGTCAAGTAACCCTTCCTTATGCAATGTCCGCAGTCTATTTTCACTAATATGACCTAGCCTATAGTGCCATAAATAGGTCAGATTTTCATCATCTCATTTTCTTTTATTAGTTTGTTCAATCTGAAGTAAATCATGCTCTACGTCACATACATACAGACCATTATTTAAAATGCCACGTCCAAAAAGAACATTATCTCTAAGGATAGAACATTCATTATTCTTAATAATAAATAAAAAACCATCCACATCCAACATAGGAATAGAAACAATATTCCTCACAATAGAGGGAACGTAATAACAATTATTCAAAATAATAGTCTTGCCCGTAGGCATATGTAAACTAAATGATCCTACAGATATGGCCGCAACCCTTGCTCCATTGCCCATACGTAGAATCACCTCATCTTTTTCAAGAGTCCTACTTCCCTTTAGTCCTTGCAACGAATTGCAAATATGAGAACCACAGGCTGTATCTAATACCCAAGTAGAAATTTGACCTAGTGACATATTAACTTCGATCATGAACATGCCTGAATCAAAAGCGGTAGTCTTACTACCCTTCTTCTTCTTCAATTCTGCAAGGTAAACCTTGTAGTTCCTCTTCCAGTGCCCCAACTTGTTACAGTGAAAACAAACAGCTAAATTAGGACCAGTCAACTTGTGAGCATCTAGTATGCTCCAGAGTGATAGTGCAGAAGACATGACGAATATAGTAAATCTGTAAATGATAAACACATAACAACACTTAGAAAATATTCAATTTCATTTCAAAATACTATATGAATCGGGTCTTTATTCATAAGTGTCTCCCACTAGTTTATCTAATTTTTTCAACCCCCTAAGTGAAAATTAAGCATTCATAATGCTAGTGGGAATAGGGATCCTACATTCCATCACACAACCTCGGCTATGGCACGAAACGTCATGTGATGTTCAATAGGCAGACAACTCTTGTCAATTACATATTATGTTATTCCCTAATATAACTTTAGCCTCTTGAATAATTGAGTCACGGCTGTGGCACGACAAACTCACTATTCTAAGTCAAGTCTAACCCAACATTTCGTACAATTAAATCAGTCTTAACGGCCCACGGCTGTGGCACGTACCGACCTTTAGATTCTAATTCAATGTACACATCTCTATGTAATAGACAAGTATTTCTTATTTCGAAATCAAAGCCCTCGGCTGTAGCACAAAATGACAATGATTTAAAAATAAGAACCACTTTCTACCATGTTGGAAGGCTATGACCGACACAAGCCCATTGTGTCATTGACCAATTACTACTTGATATTATTTAATTTTAGAGGGATTATATTACGTTACAATCATAATCATATTATAAAGAGATTCTTCCTTTTAAATTAAATATTTCAAATCAATAATCGATAATCAGATGATTTCCAGATCGGGTGGAGCATTGTCAAGAGGCGTCACTTAATAACCCTTTCTTACAGATAGAAATCTGTTGTTGACAAAATCATCCTTTCTCTCAATATTGAAAATTCATATTCAATTACGTGTTTCATAAACACAAGAATCTCATGATCGTATTCATAATATTTATTGTTAAGGCAAGAAACGATTCCTATTCTAGATTTTCTAGAGCATGCCTTATATTGATTTAAGTTCACCTAAATCTATCATCGCATGGTAAACATAGGCATATATCTCATATATAAAATTAAATAAACAAGTAAATGTAAAGTGCAATAAAGTAAATGTGTTTGGTTATGGCCCCATCCTATATGATCTTTATCAAGCTCATGATAAAGATCAAGGTCAATCTAATATGGTGATGGAAATAAATATAACTACTTATTACATAAGTCTTCTTCTTTGTTTAGACTTCTTGTATGCCTCGTCTTCTTCTTTGTATCACCTCCATTGGATAGCCTTCTTGAGTCTTCAATTACATTACATGATTGAAAGTAAAACTAATCTAATGAACTTACAAGAATAACTCGAGTTACATTCGAGATTTATGATTACAAAGATTGATGACATGCAAGTCGTATTTAAAACCAAAACCAAAACCATTACACTAAGGTCGAAAGGCCATAACCATCCGCCATGCTCATACAACACATAAAAGCATGTTAAAACACATAATATGATCTTAACATATCATATTATCCATGATCTAATCATAAAAAAAATATGACAAAAATCAGAAAAATCAGAATCAAATCAGAAAAACAAGAATCACTGTTTACGGGCAGTAAACGACGTCAAACGCCTTAGAGACGAGTGGTTGATAGCTTCAACTATCAGTTTTGTTCAAACGCTCGTTTATCTATAGAATAGGGTATTCGTTTGCGTAAATCGGACACCAGACCCAGATTTCAGCAAATCTGCAACAGCCAATTCAGGATCCGTATCTAATATGATTCTCATAATTAGAACAAACATAAATCATGTATATATCAGTATATATACAGATTACATAATCATCTTATGATTATACAACTCACATGAATATCATATATTCAAAACCATACATATATAAGCATATTATATCAACATCAAATCATGGCATATAAGCATATTATATCAACATCAAATTATGGCGAATCACGTACATGCTCATATATCGAAAACAGTTAAACACATAAATGAATTAAAAACTTTTCGTAAGTAGCTCTGATGCCATTGAAGGGTTTTTAGCACATAAACGTAGCGAAAATGTAAATTTAAATCTTAAAAAAAACCGAAACCCTCCGCAGGATCCATGCGAAAAATAATATTTAATTCGTAGTTCAGTATGTTTACCTTAAGAAGCTTTACGTTAATGGAAAGATGGAGGTCTTTAATGGCGATCCAAAAATGATGAACGGAGATCCTTAGCAGCTGCTCCTCAAGTGTGAAGCACTCCACCGATATCCACCAAGAAAACGATGTAATGAAGGAGGAGGAGATGGAGAGAATTAGGGTTTTGTAAATCTTTTTGGTTGAGGCAAAAATAGGGTCTATAATAGTATATTTATAGGCAAAATTTGCAGCTGAAAATTTTTCCATAAAATATTATTATTATTAACCCTTTAATATTCTCATTAATAATTAAATAACCTTTTAATTATAAACCTTTTTCTACATACTTTAGAAATAATT
Source organism: Apium graveolens (assembly GCF_009905375.1). Taxonomy (NCBI): domain Eukaryota; kingdom Viridiplantae; phylum Streptophyta; class Magnoliopsida; order Apiales; family Apiaceae; genus Apium; species Apium graveolens. The sequence continues at coordinate 111,889,941 of NC_133655.1, forward strand.
CTCTCTCTTGATTTAATTTCCAAAAATTAAATTCTTAATTAATAATATTAAGAACCTTTTCTTAATTAATTTATAATCAATTAAATCTCATTTAATCAATTATTAAATTTTCCAATTAATTATTTATTTCATAAATAAATAATTATCAGCCATTATTAATTAATTCCTCCACCATTAAATCATTCTCTTTTATGGTGTGACCCTGTAGGTTCAATATTAAGCCGGTAGTAGAAATAAATAATAATAAAACTATTTTATCATTATTTATATAAATTCTCTAATTCATTAAATATGATTAATTAATTAATCATATTTATTCTACATTGTGAGGGATACTTCTCAGCATATCGCGACTATCCGGATAATACGAATTCACTGCTTAGAATACCAAGAACCTATTCAGAGAGTAGTTACCGTACAATTAATTCCTTCTACCCTGTAATGTCACGATTAAATACAAAGCATGGAACTTGTGTCAAGCCTATCTTATTTAATCATTTGCTTTCCCATTCACTATGCTTAGTTCTATTTAATGTAAATTAGAAACTCCTTGCTAATTTCATTCACTCTGGCCAGAGATTCCTGAACTAAAATAAGTGGATCAACATTGAACATTCTCTTCCTTCACTGGAAGGGGTAGATCCTTTATTGATCATACACTATCTTCGTGTACAAATTCCTATACCCAGTAGAGCCCTTATAATTATCCCTTGAGACTAAGAACTAAACCAAAGCATAGTTCAGTGTACACAAGATGACTATGATGACCTCAAGTCTAAGGATACTTGTACAACTATCACTATGTGAACAACTGCTGACACGTGAGTGAACTCCATCAGTTGTTCAACTGTGTGAGTCATGTTCAGTGAACTTATTCTATAATAAGCACCTACATACTAGCTATAGTGTCACCACACAAATGTCTATGAGAACAGACATCCTTCATAATGAAGCAAGCATAGTATGTATCGATCTTTGCGGATTATTAATTACCAGTTAGTAATCCTACGACCGGGAACTATTTAAGTTTAGAGTTATCATCTTTTAGGTCTCATTATTATGATCTCATCACAATCCATAAAAAGCTTTACTCTAAACTGTGGTATATCTTATTTAAACATTTAAATAGATAGAGCCCGCAATAAAAACAAAACAAGTCTTTTATTAATATCAATGAAATCAAAACAGATTACATAAAATTTATTCCTAAATCCTCATACATGATTGGACTTAGGACATATCTCTTTCAGTGATTACCTGATTGCTTGATGAACTGGTCTCTGTTTCATCTGATTTGGCCATAAGTGTTAGATTGACATAGCTTGTATCTTCATCTTCTTCTAATCCATCTGCAGCCCAGTCATTTTCTTGTGTAATGAAAGCCCTTTCCTTTTGCTTGAGCAATTCAAAGTATTTCTGCTTATAATCAATAGGCTCAAACTTCTTTTTACCAGAATCAGGCTTTCTGCATTCAATAAAAAAATGACCTGCTAAGCCACACTTGAAACACTTGAATTTAGACTTATCAACCATGTTTCTATTTGACTTAGATGCTCCAAAATTCTTCTTGAATTTGAGATTGGCAAATCTCCTGGATAGAAAAGCAAGATGCTTATCTATGTTATCCATGTCATCTTGACTAAGATGGTCTTTATGTTCATCTACTAGCCCTTTTCCCTTGCCTTCACAAACTCTAAGGTTTGGTGCAGAATTAACAGCTTCAACCTTTATCTCCTTCTCCTTTTCTTTCTCAGCAACTAAGGCCATGGATCCTCCCTTCTTTCTTCCTTTTTCCAACTTCTCATCTTGCTCTATTTCAAGCTCATAAGTCTTTAGAATCCCATACAGTCAATTAAAGGTGAATTCCTTGTAATCTTGAGAATTTCTCAATGAGACTGTCATAGGCTTTCATTCCTTTGGCAGAGATTTAAGGAATTTGAGTTTTGAATCTTTTGTTTGATAGATTCTTCCATGTAGTTTTAGAGCATTCAGTAGTTTTTGGAATCTACTAAAAATGTCAGTGAGTGACTTACCTTCTTCGCTATAAAAATGCTCATATTGCTGAATCAAGAGGTACATTTTGTTTTCCCTTACCTGCTCAGTTCCATCTCATATAACTTGAATAATGTCCAAGACATCCTTAGCAGTTTTGCAGTTTATGATGTTTTCAAACATGTCACCATCAACACCATTAAACAAAATGTTCATGGACTTTTTATCCTTATAAACTTGCTCAATGTCAGGATCAGACCATTCGGCTCTAGGCTTTGGGATAGATGGTTTATTTCCTGTAGCAGCTCTCATAGGGACATGTTGACCTTTCTCAATATAGTCCACATATGCTTCATCTTGAGATAGGAGATACAGGTGCATCTTCACCTTCCAATGGTGATAGTTGTCTCTGTCCAGAAATGGAATCTTTACTCCAACATCTTTTCTGCTCATCTTGTTAGTTGTAGTGATCTTTAAACTCTTAGTTCTTCAAGAGTTTGCTCTGATACCAATTGTTATTCCCAAACAATCTAAACAAGAATTACAGAAGGGGGGGGGGTTGAATGGAATTCTGGATACTTTTCAATTTTAAGAACATTTCTACTATAAATATATAATTGTGTTTGATTTTGCAATAGTGCGGAATGAAAGTAAAATAGAAATCAAATCATAAAGCAATTAAATACATGTATTTAAAAACTTTCTGGTGGATTGAACTTTTCCACCAGAGATATATATTAAATAGAGAACTCTGTGTTTTAGAAATGAACACAACTGCTTACAAGTTGAGGAACAAGAATTGAGAAATTCTTTACATATTTTGCCTTATCTATTTCTCAAGTAGTTGCTTACTATCTTAGATTCTATTCAACTTGCTACCCTTGGTTTATATATCATAAAGTTACATGATAAAAAAACAAGATAATAAGACAAACTATATCTAGTCTAACTTCATGCTGCTACACTTCTCTTTCCAGCATCTTTGAATATCATCTGTTTAGCATGGAAATGGAAATGCTTCTTTGTTCTCTAAATCCTTCAAACAGGCTGCCACATTCCATTTGCATACAACCAATGCATGTGACTGTCAAGTCACTATCAACTGCTCTTTTGAATTTGAACATCCATTGAAACTCAGATTGATCATCCGTTGGAACTTTGTTTGATCATCCGTTAGAACTCAGATTGATCATCCGTTGGAACTCTGTTTGATTATCCGTTGAGACTTATATTTATCATCCGTTGAAGCTTTGTGAATCATCCGTTGAGACTATCTTTTTGGTAGCTAACTCTATTTCATTTATACAAGATTACAAGGCATCTAATATTTACAATTAACCATCCTATCTTGCATATCAATCTAGTAGTTAACATGACTTGAACAATCTACAACATCTAGTTCACTAGGCAATTCAAGTATGCAGAAATGTGCTACTAGACTTATTGTACATAAGGTACTCTTTCAACGGATGTTGAAATGATCACCCGTTGAAAGCTAAAAAATCACTTAATTAAAGTTTACTTAGTGTTTTATTCAAGTTATCATCAAGTACACAATATATTCCTAACAAAGTTTAGTGTTTGGCTACTTGGAACTCAACATACTAAGTAAATGTAGTGATAATCAAATAATTGTAAAGACATAAACATAATTATCAAAACTCACTTCATTTATATTGAAATCAAATTATTTGTGCTACAAATCTGTGTTCTTGAATAATAATAACTCAGCTACTTCTCTTGAGAGAATACAAAATTTATAGATCTATTTTTGTTACTCCTGAACTAAGAACCCGTGACATGCTTTATAGATCAACATCCACAGGTTACAAAACTTGCACTAAAATAGAATAACACATTTTCTACAGTCCTTTTGTCTATATCCATTTTAAGTGCAGCAAATCTGCGTATAATCTTCTAGGTCTGTGACCCTCCTTTGTCTAGTTCATCTTGACCCTTGACCTTGCGCTCTTCAAGTTGCATTTTTACACTTTCTATTTCAGTGAAAAATGGTTTATTTGACTGATAATCTTGAATCTTCAAGCTGGCTGCATTATGTAATTTGAGCAGTTATCGAGATCTTCATTACTGTATAGAGATGTCTCATATCGACACACTACTAGAAAAAGTAGAATAGACTTCGGCTAAAAACCAATATCTATGAACAAAAAAATCCGATATCTTCGTGGGTGATGTTAAAGACCCCCCATTTAACATCGGTTTTATACTGATGTTAAAAATGACATATGACATCAGTTCTTAAAGATGTTATATTTCTAATGCATATCTAATCTTTATATATTATCATAATATGATATTTTTATCAATTTAAACATATGCGAGATAAGCAAAATATTTCCATTTACCCATTAAACTGATGTTACTAATATCAGTAACAATGATTTTTAAGATAAACCGATGTAAACATCACTTTTAACATCGGTTCTTTATTTTAAACCGATATCTATTGGTGACAAACCAATATCTATAAAGCTTAATAACATCTATTTTCTGTTTTAAGATATTTCATTGTTGTAGTATTTAACATCGGCTTTATTCGATATTACTGATATCAATGTTCCACTAAAACTGATGTATTAAGTTTTGATAGACATCAGTTTTTTATTAATGTACATTTTATAAATATAGATGCCAAAAATTTTCCAAACCAATAAATTATAAAAATTAACTACTACTTTATATCAGTTGTCTATATATCTAACAACCAATATCCAAACATCAAGTACAACATTTTCATCTAATCCTAACATCAAATGCTATACATATTCATCCATCTATTCTAATTATTAATTATGCACTAGCTACAACATCCAACAATATGCAAACTTTCCGGTTCCAAGCCTCAGAACTGTTTCAATGAGTGCTTCTACTTCTGAACCTCAAAAATTAAGGTCCCCTAATTCTGTGCTGGAAATAATTCTGCGCTGGGAAGGATCTGGTTCCTTAGCCTTTGGTTCACCTGTACAAATATCAAACGTGTTTACATGCTTAGAAATTTTAGAATTCATAGTGTATACGAACTAAGTTAAGTGTCACCACTAACCAGTTTAATTTAGATACATAGACACATAAAGAATAAAAGAAGGCAAGACATAACATAAAATTTTATTTAGTAGCTTACTATAACTGCTTAGGAGAAGATGGATATTAAACTCCATACCTGTGTGAAGCACTCAACAGCAGCTTGAAATTCTTTACTCTAGAAAGCAACATCCCTTTTTTCTTTGGGTTTATAGTTTCATGAACCTGATTTGTCCACATCTGAAATGACAGCTGCATCCAGATAAAACAAACCAGTAAGAACATAAATTACGGCATAGAAAATTTGGTGGATATGAGAACATGCTAAGTCTAAAACTGGTCCATTCATAGTTCAAGTCTTAGATCCCAAGTAAGCATGTAAAGCCAATATACAGGCAATGAATAAACAAAAATATAAGAACATGTCATATTTTCAAATAAACTTCTAACAAGACAAAAAGGTATTTGAAAGGTTTAAGGGTTGAAACATCAATTCTCTTTTAATATAAAGAGAATGGACATACATAGAGTTACATATCTTGTACAAAATTAAACTTCCAAGATGGAGATGATAGTAAGTAGAACTATATACCTCAGTTGCAGCTCCCTCATCATCTTTGTACCCGAGTTTCTCTAGTATTTCATGTATAGCTGTCAAATTCTTTCTCAAGCAGGCATCACCAAGTGGAGATAAAGGAAAAGCAGCACTGCTGTCTGGTACCCCCATTAGCTCATTAGATGAGACCTGAAAAGGTAGAACAAATCCAAACAGAAGAAATGTGCAGTTAAATGCCAATCCCACATTTCTCCAGTGTTTTCCAAGGAGTCCATCAAGAACTTCAAACCACTGTCCTTACCAAAAAAAACCCATTACAGAATATCAATTATATGTATTTGTAAAATTTTGACAATGTAAAGATCTAAGTATTTATGCATGGAGATTGGTCATATGAGTAATATGAACCTGAATGACATGGTTTCTGAAATCAACTTTTTCTCTTTTTTTTCTGGTTCTGTACCCAATATAGAGAATGCTGATTAGATAAGCTGTCAAACTTCCCATTAATCCATAGAAGATCTAAAACAGTACTCCAAACAGCATTCCAAGTTGTGAGAATGAGTATGGAAGTGTAAGTAACACTTGATCCACATGATAATTTCAAAACATACAACATATAACATTAGCCATACTTTCAGTAACTAAAAGATACATGCAACATATGTTTTTCTACTATTTTAACAAATCACGCAAAATCATTCATTCATATAGTCTTAAGATGATTCCCGAATCCAACATAAATGATATATTCATTTTTTTTCACTTTATGGTCTATCAACCTCTGGACTCGAAACCCCCAAATTGAAATTAAAGCTTTGACCTTGAAGCTTGTAGATGGCAGAGTTGGGGGAGATATGCTTATTGAAATCAAAGATTGTAGATCTTCATCAGCAATGAGTATACTGTTCTTGTTCTTCAGTGTTCCGTCTCGAGAGAGAGTAGAGAGAAAATTGTTTCTTTCATTTTATTGGATCCGTATATAGTAATTGATAAAGTGTGTTATTATATTTTTAATTTATGTTTTTAAGTGTAAAGTTGAAAAGAGGGGGAAATAAAAAAAAGACTAAGGCAAAAACCGGGAAGTTGAAAGAGGGAATCGAAATTTTGGTTTAGGGGGAAAATGGGGAAGGCGCGCTCCAGTAATTTTTAAAATATACTTATAACATAGGTTGGGCTAAAACACCGATGTGTATATTAACAAAAGACATCGGTTGGTTAAAACCGATATAGAAAAAACCTTTTACATCGGCTCCAAAAGCAACCGATGTCTAATAGGCGATGTCTATTCTACTTTTTTTAGTAGTGACATGTAGAATGACTTATCAAAAACTCCACTTCTCTACAAGAGTTATGATTTGTCGATATCTCTAGTTCTCTATATGCCGTTTGACTTGTCGATATCTCCAGTTCTCTATATGCAGTTTGACTTGTCAATATCTCCAGTTCTCTACATGTATTTTTTACTTATCGATATCTCCACTTCTCTACATGCAGTTTTGACTTGTCGATATCTCCACTTCTCTACATATGTTTTTTCCTTGTCGATATCTCCACTTCTCTACATATGTTATTGACTTCTCTACAAGTAGAGTGACATCTCTGCAGGTATAATGTCTTCTCTACAAGTAGATTGACATATCTACAAGTATAATGACTTCTCTACAAGTAGAGTGACATCTCTACAAGTGTAATGACTTCTCTACAAGTAGATTGACATCATTACAAGTATAATGACTTCTCTACAAGCTTATCTGACTTCTTAATAGACTTCTCGATGTAACTTAATTTGTGAGTTCTTGAAATTTAATTTATAATATTATTCAACCCACATTATTATTCTTCACCAAGCAGTTTATCTTCATTCTGAGGCATGAACAGACTTGATCTTCTTCCAGAAACTTATTCCTAGCTTGTTGGTTGTTTACTGAAAAATACTCCAGTCTAGTCTACTTAACAATTTTATAGACTCAATAAATATCATTACAGAATACATAAAATTACAAGTCAACTAAATTTTGGGATTGTCAAAGTGACTTAGTCTTGTTATGTAAAGACATGTCTTGTACAACAATCTCCCCCAATTTGTGAGAAGATTACTTGTCATAAATTCATGTTTGATAACAAGACTAATCCCAAGCTAAAATTTGAAAGACAAACAAAAATACAAGAATACAGACTTTTATACATGAATGTCACTTAACAGTTACATGAAGATTTGAGTTTACAGAATTAGCTAAAGTATTCATGACCAGGATGAGATCTAATTAAATCCTTGAGTCTAACAAGAAACTCTAATTCTTCAATGATCTCAGTACCTCTGAGTGCTTCCACAAGATTTAACCATTAATTCATCAAGTAATTGTCAAGGTACTTGACTCTGTATCTTGAGAATCTGTGAGTCTTGATATTGAGAAATACACCATCTGGAGGAACTCTACTCAATCCTCTAGCTTTAATCTCATTTGATCTTTTCTCAAACATCTCCACCTCCTTAGCCTTTTTAGAGCATTTTCTTCCCTTTCAGCCTTCTCTCTTGCATTTCTTTCATCTATTTCTTTCAATCTTTTAGCCAACTCAGCCTTCTTCATCTTCGTAAAAGCATCTTTACCAGTCATCAGACTAATCACTCTTCCAAGTTCTACTGTTGAGTAATTTTCAGTTACTTATTTGTTGAGTACATTGAATGTGCCATCTTTGAATTATATTTTGACCTCTCCCAGAGTATCCACACATACTTTGACTATTTTTCCAGCTAGTTGATTGTTGTAGTCGTCTTTTGAGATATCTTCTGAAATTGGTGGAAAATCTTCTTGATTAAAGCAGTTCTATAGTGCACCCAATTTAACTTTTAATTTCTTTGATTTTCTTCCAGTAGACTTGAAGTGTGTGTTAGATGATGGTTTGAATGATTGAGGTTTAGTCACTTTCTTCAAGGAGGTTTGGCTGGCTGAGATAGGTATTTTAAGTATAGAGTTGGTTGTGAGTTTGTAAAGTTATTTAGGCTTGGAGGTTCGGATGGTTTTAGTTTTTGTTTGACTAAGGTTTTGGAATGAGATTTGAAGAATTGTAGATTTATGGCTTAGTGGTATTTTTGTTAGGGTTTATCTTGAACTATTCGTTTGAAGTATATACTATTATAATAATCATTTGAGAATCTTGAATGCATGTTTTGACATTGTCTGTATATTATATACTGTAGACAATCTAGTATCAAATGGGATAGCAAAAGATTAGATTGTCAAGCTCTTTATATAATATAATAAAGGTTCACAGTCTAAGTGGTGTTAGACAAACCACTGGAAGGGCTGAAGTATTATTTAGAAATAGTATATCTTTACTATTGAATAATGCTTGTATACTTTGTGTATATTGAACAAGATCAAAATAGTAGAATAATTCTTTCTTTTATTCTGACAATAAAGAAGAACAAAGATTCTATGATATTATTATTGCTTAGGTTCTTAATCCGGATATAGTGATTGACACCTGTATTTAATGCACATGCCTTGATTCACACATTAAGTAATTCATCTTAAATTGCGAATTTATGTATTGGGCAATGCCATTATATACAGAGTGGGATATTGACCATAAAAGGAAACCGTGTCCAAAAAATATATTCGGGTGATGATGTCCTCTTGAAAGCTCATAAAGATAATTGTGCTTTAGTCCTGCAGGTAATTTTGTTCTTGCACAATTATAAGGTTGAGTGGATGATCTAGGATAAAAGATATTGATTAAATTAATTGTCAAAAATTAATTTAATTAATAGACATGCGATATCTTAAACATGGGGAATTTAATAAGCAAATAATATGAGAGCCGAATTAAACACTTAATTTACAAAATTAGGAAAGGTAGTGCAAATATTAATTCTTTAGTGGATTAAATTAATATTTAATGACATTGGGCATGGCCCAGAATGTCATTGGGAGGCTCGATCTAATTGTCCATGATCCCTACTATAGCCTATAAATATTCTAATTCTCATGAAGCTAGAGGTGCGCGTGAACGTTACAACACGTGAACACAAAAACAAAATAAGATCCTATGGTTTGAGAGAGGTATCCATTTTTCTCAAGGAGCCAACTAGGGTTTTGGATTTTCGGAGCTTCAAGGAGAGGTACACCTTGGGAGATCGAAAGCCCACACTTCATTCAAGGAGAATCAAGGAATACAGTATAAGACATGGATTTAAATCGCTTGCGCCGTAGCGATTAAGGTTAATGTTTTGTTCGCACTCTTTTAGAGTTATATTATAAAATGCAGGGCCGAGATCATAATGTATCAACAGTTTTCTTACTGTCTATCCCATCTCCTCCACCCTTCTTCTTTCTTTCTTCATCTTTCCCTTTCTTTTTCTCATCTTTTTTACTACCACTTCCTTTTCTAGATTGACTTGGATTTGAGCCAAAAGATTTTTGTTTATCCTTCTTTTTCTCATCATCATCCATGTCATCTTCCTTTTCATTTATAACAGTTTTTGGTAGCATATCATCAGCATTCGTCAAGTATCTCTCAAAAGATATTAATCATCTCAAGATCCTCAACAGTCTTGTTCTTCTTAGTCTTCAACTCAGTCTCAATCACCATCATTGTCTTCTTGTTCTTCATGACAAAATGCTTTGGAACTAGAAAGTGTCTACACTTTTTGGTAGTTGAACAGATGTAGGCCACCCCCTTTCTAGGTTTAAGATATGTCTTAGAAAAAGCTCCCTTTTGGCATGATTTGGGTTCTTTTAGCAATTGGGTATCCTCCTGGATCATCACTTTGACTCTGTTGATAAAGATGTCCAGTTTTGAGACTCTCATAGATTTGAGAAATGCTAAAGAAACCTGCATGCATATGTCAACTCCGGAATCATTGATATTGACTATCACTCTCTTTTTCTTTAGCATCTGTCTGGTGACTAGTATCACTCTCAAGAAGTTCACATTGTTGTTGATGAGCCTCTTGTAAGTATGATAGTTGAGATTCACTGAGACTCCCATAACCTCTACAAAGTCACTAAACTCCTTATCATAACAAGGGCCTTTACCTGACATCTTGAGTCTCTCCTTCATACCACCATCATCACTTTGACTGGTAGATTTTAGCTAGGACTCCATCTCCCCCTTAGGCTTGGTAGCATGCAAGTTAATGTTATGGGGGATCTGTGACCTAACAATCTTTGGTGTTTCTTGGTTAAGAACTTTAAGTGCACCCATGATAGCTCCCAATGACACACATGTCTGTATTTGGAAGTAGTTTTGGGAGTCCAGTAGGGATTTGATGTCATTTTGCTGACTGTGGACAAAAGTTGTAAGCTGATTATCTTGAGAAACCAAAGATGCATTGGATGCTTGAAGTTTAGTTACTTGAGATTGGAGATCTTGAATTTGGTGAGATGAAGAGGTGGAAGAAACATTTGCAGATGATGTAGAAGTGGTTGTTCCAAAAGTGTCCTGCACCACATCATCAAGGATGAAGGCTCAGATCTAGCCTTATGAAGTTAATCCAATTTGACCTTGGTGTCATTGTTATTTGTGATATATTGTTGGATAACATCATGCAAGGCTAGAAATGATTCTTTGAGATGCTTGATGCTGTACTCAACCCCAGTTAGACTGAAAGTGGCCATATTTTCAGCAAATTTGTTGAATTTGTTCTTGATCTCTATCTATGATGGCACAAGTTCATCAATTCGGCCCCCACCATCTCTTTGATCTTTCCTTGATGACCATACAGAGTCTACTCTAGTGCTTTTCCAATGAAGTGGAAAGCTTTTAATTGTGCTTTGTAGATTTCTGTTATGGCATCATACACTTCTTGTGGAGTGAGTGCTTTAGCATTGCTACTCAATATATTGATACACTCTTCTCTAAATCTAGCCAAAGCCTCCTCCATCTCAATGCTAAAGTCCTTGGACAACCAAACATTTACATTACCATCTTGTTCATCTTTATCTACTATCTTTGTCTGTTGATCTTCAACATCCTCTTTATAAGACAAAATAATTGATTAATAGTCTTGATTAGACATAGGGTTAAATATCAAAGTAGTCACTCAACTGAAGGTCATATATCAGTTTAATCATCAAATTTAACGGTGTATCATTTGAATCACTAAAGTCATAATAAATATCTAACAAATACCTCAAAATATATGTCCAAGAATTAAAAATTATTGTATGGAGTTTTATATATTTTTCTCGAATCATATTACAACCAAATGAAATGTATAAATTTTAGTATTTTAGATAATATAGTAAGATTTTAAAAAAATTATCTACTATTTATTTTTAATTTTGTAGTTGTTTCTTTATTTAAATTAAATTAATTAGTAGATAAATTTTAAAAAAATCTCACTATATCATCTAAAATACTATGAATTCATAACTTTTCATTTGGTTGTAATAGGATTTAAGAAAAATGTTTAGAACTTCATAAAATAATTTTTAATTCTCGAGCACATATTTTGAAGTATCTGTTTGATATTTATTATTACTTTAGTGATCCAAATGATACACCGTTAAGTTTGATGACTAAACTGACATGTGGACTTCAGTTAAGTAACCACTTTGATATTTAACCTATTAGAAATATTTGTGGTAAGTAGTTGTTGAGTGATGTTTGAAAGTCATTGAATTTAATCTACAAGGAGATCATTCATGGTAATTGGTTGAGCATGAGTGTCCTGTAGCCATTGAGAGATTAGGTGTGAGGTTTGTTGTATAGAGGTAAATGGTTGGTTTGTGTTTGGTTATATGGTGGTTGAGGTAGAAGGTACACATGTGACATAGGTCACGGTTTGACTCACAGGTGGAATTATGGTTATGATAGTGTGTTGATAACTTTGAGAGTGATCCTCCATTTGAATTGGAGGGGAGTTGACCAGGTTACTGTCATGTACCATGGCCTCAAACCCTTGTTCATCTTTCAAAAAACTGGCACTTGAATGTGCTATTGTACTTGCCTCCCCAGTGAATGCACATGAAGGTGCATTGATTTGCAAAGGGTCTTCCGTAATAACTGATGAAACCCCTATTATGGTGTCACCAAGGTCCAACTCAGCACTTGACCTCTCACCATCTATATGTTGTTTCTGAGTGGTGAGCACAGTCTCATGAGCTGTGTCACTTGAAGTTGGCAGAGCTTGAGAAGTGGATTCAAGGTCTTCATTATATGAGGAAGAATTTTGAGATAAGATTTGTGAGCTCATTGTTGAGTGTTGGCAACTTCCCCTGAATAAATGGGGAGTTTTAAAAGATGTTCTCTCAATGTTGTGTATGCCAACCCAGTTTCTTCTTTCACCTTCTTGAGTATGCTCAAGAAGGGGGTAGACTCTTTATGAATTATACTAGGGAGAGTGCTTGATTCAATAGTGGCATCTTGTTGAGAAAATGTCATTAGAATCTTTTTAGATCCCTTATTTACAACTGTATCTTTTTGAGAAGATGCAGAGGTGGTCATGTGAGTGGTCAACTCAATTTTCTTTCTTCTTGGCTTTTTGACCAGGTGAGACACTTCCTCACTTTGTGTTTCCTCACTCTCAATGATCACATCTAATTTAATCTGCTTTCTCTTCTTTTTACAAACTTTATCTTTCTAGCATCTAGAGGTTCTGAAGAAGTGATTTTAGCCGTGGTAAGCTCTTGTGGGTGTTCCTGCATTTGTACTGCTATAAGACCAGGAGCCATAGTTGTACCAGAAATGGTACTACTCCTCTTGTCAGGCATGGGGTAAGGGTAAGTCCTAACCTTTTCCAACTTGAAGTTAGTGACATATATGCTCACCTTTATCCGATTATTTGTATATAGTGATCCGAATAAAATTTTGGACACTAACTTACAAATGCCTATTTGACTAACATCTATCCCTTCAATTAAATATATGTCATTCACTTTATAATTTAAAGCGGACATAATGAATCTAGGAAATAAGATTTCTTTACCTCTACTTACCAAATGCATTGTTAACCTTGTGCTCAACTCTCCAATAATTAGGCTTCCAATATCAAGCTGTTTATCATAGGCCATTGAGTACACCGGTTTCTGGACCATATTTAATATGTTGTCATAGCTTGTCTTCCTGTTTGTGAAGGCCCTGATAATTATTTCAAACACAAAGGACCACTCCTGTAACACCCCCTTCTTTAAATAGAAGGAGATTGTACTTAAAATCTATAAACCTGCAAACAGAGCACTAATATATTTCTAACAAAAATTAAAAAGTCTATAATCTCCAAAATAATATTAAATCTCCAAACCGTCTATACCAATAATATAAATGTAGAAATATCTAATTGAATAATCAAGTCTATATAATGATAAAGTCTAAAATTTGAATTGATAAATGGGGTAGCTCTCCATCACACAGTCCTAGATCCCCCTAAGCACCTGCTAGAAAAAGAATACGACATGAGCCAAACGCCCAGTACGGATTTGGAATACAGTTTATAAACAAAGAGATCAGAAATTAATAATCTACAATTTATAATAAAACAACAATTTTAAAAATAAGTATGGCTGTAGCGACGAGGGGTTAGGATATTTCATACTGTGATCAGAACATATACAAATACCGTGATAAGGTTTGTCCTTCCATCTTCAAGAAATAGAATCAGATTTTCCTTGACATTGTGCTTGTCATGAGCATCCAGTAGCACTTGAACAGAGATAACCTTATCAAGATGTTTCTGTGTAACATCTTCAAGCGGTTTGTCAGTCAATAGAAATGGATCTCTAGTAGCAACTTCAACTCCTACCTTAATCTTAGCTTCATCAAAACCTAGTCCAGCCCTGTCTCTTGGTTCTCTAGCATTTAACCCAATAGTCATGAAAGTAGACAGTAATTGGCTTTTCTTTGGATCTGATGGTTTGATATTTTTTCATAGAAATTTCTTTTTATTAGCTACTTCAATTTTGTCTAAATCAACTTGAGCACTGTCAGAGGTTGACTTGATGATTTTATTAGAACTTGTTGTTTCTGTTATAGCTAGCTGTTCTTCACTATGTACAACTTGAGCCTTGTCAGAGGTTGTCTTTGATTCTTCAGAAATCTTCCTTCTTTTTAGAGTTTGAACATCTTTATCTTCAACAAGATTATCATCAGTAACTTTAACCCATTTTGCACACTGGCTTTATCATGATTTGAGAAATTTTCATCTCCAGTGGCTTGGTTGGTTTATCAACTTTTCCTTTCCCTTTGTCTTTGGGATCAATCTCAGATTGTGATCTTGTTTTGGGCTTTGATGCCTCAGTTTGTGACTTCTCCTTGATCACAATGACTTCTCCTTGATCCCTTTACAACATAAGCTTTTGGATTTAGATTTTTCTTTTCAGCTTTAAATCTAGCTTCTTCCTCCTTGAGATTTTCTAAATCCATTCCTGGATTATGCTTCAGAAATAATCTTCTAGCAATTTCTTCATCAAGTGTCTGAATCTTGGGATCTTTGTAGTAGACTGTAGTCTGCTTCCCCTTGAGCTTCAGAGTTTGCATGAACTTTTGAGAATCTTGACTTCCACCTTGTATCAGAACATCAAGATTTGTCAGACTTTGCTAATCAGAACTTGATATCAGATTTTGAGTTTAAGTACTTTCTATCAGATTTTGAGTTTGAGCAGCTTCAGAACTTGTCTTCTTTTGAGTAGAAGATTTGCTTGCTTCAGTAATTAGATTCCTTGAAGAAACCTTACTGCTCTACTTTTTTCCTTGAACTTGACCTCTACCCTTGCTAGGGTTTCCCTGGTCATCATCTTTCTTCTTCAGTATTTGATCATTAGAGCATCTGGACTTAACTATCTTCTCCCCCTTTTTGGCATAATCTGATAGTAGGAGTGAGTGAAGAAGTTCTACTGAAGATTTAATTTCATCCAATTGAGCCTGTTGAGAAGCTTGATTTGTCAGAACCTCAGAGATTTGGGCATGTTGCTTCTTTTGAATTTTCTCAATTGTATCTACCTTTTCAAATATAACTCAGGATATGTCACACCCCCAACTTAACAATACATAATATATAACTATTACAATATTTAAAAGAAAGTAAATACAACTGAATCCAAGATCTTACAGTTTAGGGTTTGGAACAGCCCAACACTACTAACTATTATAACTAGTTTTAATATCGAGTCCTCATACAAAACTATCTCTTATTCTACCTGAGCTCGGACATACGCATCGGCATCACAAGTCTTACGTGATGTCTGCTTGAATCTAACCATAACTGCTAGCTATAATGTCAGGGTTAAAGCAAGGAGTGATCCAAATGCTCAACAACTGCTAAACAATACGATACAAAACATAAATCGAGATATAAATTAGAGTACGACAATGTGAAGAGATAACTGATAATAATCAGAGATGAACTTTTGGGTGATAGCATCATTTGCTTGTATCAAAACATTTTCAAAATCATATCTTAATCAAAAACTATTTTATGACGCTACGGATTACAGCCGGTGATCAGCCGCGAAGTAATCCCGAACCTCGCTGGGTTCTAAAACATTAATGGGATCCCTAGGCAACTTTTAAGCCTACAATATAAGTGTGGAAATGACTCGCATCTCAGTCCAGATCCACTATTCAAAGAAAACATTTATCCCCCTTTGGGACTGAAAATCCATATTTTAATCATTTCAAAAACTGATGCCGATTGATAATAAAATCTCTTAAACAGTAAACATTTTTATCAAGGGATTGAAGTTTGACTTGAAACACTGAAATTATGTTCACTAAGTCTTAGGGCCAAGATCCACTAGACTTCACTCTTTTAGGAAAATTGAAAGGTCTCCATTTACAAGAATTTTGACAAGGAGATTTAGTAGGGTTTTTGGATAATAGGAAGGAGTAATGCCAAACTAGGCTTAAAGCAATGGTTTTAGACAAGGTATAGGTATTAGAACATCAAGAAGATAAGCATCATTGGTTACAAGTATACTAGAGGTGTTAAGGTATAAAGAAAGTGATCATTAGCTTAAGGTATATCAGGATGTCAAACTTTAGGGTAAGGATAGGGTTATCAAACAATCATGAACAACTTTAAAGAATATCTGGCTTTTAGGTATCAAGGTAAATTTTCTATTGGGGTTCAAGCATCAGGGTGAGATATCAAGATTTCTCAGGAATCAATAGCATGTTAATTAAGAGGATCAATCAACTATTATAACAAATCTTTATTTTATCATGGCATTCTAATTACTTTGATATACTAGCATGATACGACTTTTGATCTACTTGCAATGTGTACTTGAGGGTTCATAATACGAAGATAGATTTAAGAATCACTTGGTCCGGGTATAACAAGGTAAATCAGGTTACCCGCATCATATATATAAGAACTAGTTATCACACATTCGCAGTGTAAACTAAAAAGTAGGTTGAATCACTTTCACAATATAAGTTTACAAGGGAATGATACTTGTCTTGAGAAAGGCTTGACTGGACTGGACTGGCAAGTAGGAGCAACTGGAAGCCTTACTCGACCTTTATGGAAAGTTTACCCTCGTCTCGAGATCCTACACAAATAATAATAACCTCATTATAATATATTCTCACCAAAGCAACCTATTTACAACCCGAAATTAAACACAAATGATACTTAGGCTTATATGCACGCAATTTATAATCACCTTATAAACATAATAGTACATATAGCCACATATACTCACATACCATATTTTAAATACCAAACAATATCACACACACACCATATTGTAACACTAGGCTTGGATGATCTCGTTCCATAACTTAAGTCACTTGATCGCTAAACTAGACAAAGTCTCCAACTTTGGTCTCCTAACTCGATGTGCCTTTACTAAACCATCCAAAACCCATTGACCCTCACTTAAGCCTTTCACTCTACTGGCTTTATGCTATCTTGAAACTATAGTGGTCAACCTAGGTCTCACTCATAAGTGCTCTAAAACTATGTGGTAAGTGAAGGTGCTTACTAATGTAAATTTCAGAATGACATCTATGGTTTCTTGAGTGCATTAGACACTCTTACACTACAAGTTTACCTCCAAAACTTCTACACTAGACTCTTCTGATCATAAGGCAACTCCCAAACTTGCTGTGGCTCAAGGGCCTAGCTTGGGCCTTCCTAGGCCTAGGCTTAACCAAACATCCAACCTTTACTAAAGCAAACCTAGTGCATCAACATCCTAAAATAGTTCCTAAACAGGAGTGGAGATCATCCATGCCCTAGAACATCAACATGCAAATAAAAAAATATAACATGCAACTCATGGAAAATACTTAACAAGATTTCGGTTAAAACATAGAGTTTAAATTCTTGTAAATTCGACTTGTACCTATTAATCAACCTTAATAATCATGATAAAATCTTCTCTTAACTATTATTAAGAAATATATCATGGAAATAATCTATCTCAAGTACAAATATTTCGAATTTATAGATTTTTAAACATAAAATATGATTTCGAAAAGAGTAGCATGCACAACATGGTTGATCATCATATTAACTTCTTAAAACTAGCATGCATGGATAAACATGATTATATAGTGAAATTTCAGTAGCATGCAAAGGTTTTTAAAGCATGGTTTCTCCATAAAACACTTAGTTAAAACATATATAAAATGTATCTCATAGAGAGCTCTTGAATTCACAAGAATCAAGAGTTTCTCTTTGGAGATCACACAAAAGCTACACATGCAACCATGGAACTTCATCTCCCAAATCAAAAAACTCTTGGGAAGTATATAAAATAAATGTAGGTGGAAGAATTACACTAGGGAAGATGAGAAATTGGATGGAAAAATGGAAGGGAGTGGGGGAGGGGGTTCTCGGCCGAGAGCAAGGAGGGTTTCACATTTTTTTTTTGGTTTTATGCCTCTGATTGACTAAAAGAAATGAGTGGAAATGAGAATGTACAAGAATACCCTCTAGCTAAAGTTAGGCCATTTTGCATGCAAGTTTAATGTGATAATTTGGTTAACAACAAGTGAGTTAGTGGGGTTGGAAAGGTCTCATTTGCCCTTTAATAGAATGGAAGAGTGATTTGCATGCAAGGATTTCCATGTAATTTGCTAATTATAACAAATAAATTTTTAAAGATTTATTTTTATAAAATAAAATACAAGTTCAAAAATTATAAAATTTATACCATAAAATAACTTGGAATTTTAGAAATTTTATAAGATCACTTTTGAACTTTGTGAATGAAATAACTTTTAAAAGAAATTTTTTCCAAGGTTTAGAATATTTCTTATAAATCAAAAATAAGGGAAATAAATAAACTTTTGCTTTGAAAAATCATATTCTACATAAAGCAATTGATAATGCAGAAATTTTCATTCACACAACGTACAATCAATAATTATATTTACATTCGGCTCTAATATTATACAAAGTTCACAAATAATATTACACAATATGTCGGTCGTAACATCCTCTCCCCCTTAAGGGATTCTGTCCCCAGAATCTAAGAGAACAGATGAAGATACCAGGAACACATATCAGACTCTAATTCCCAAGTTGATTCTTCGACCTTGGGGTTCCTCCAAAGTACTTTCACTAACTTTACCGACTTATTCCTAAGACTCTTTACTTGCCAGTCAAGTAATTTGACAGGTTGCTCCACAAATGACAGGTCTGCCTGAATTTCTACAGGTTAATATTCTATCACATGGTTGATATCAGGATTGTACTTCTTAAGCAATGACACATGGAACACATTATGCACATGCTGATACTGAGGTGGTAAGGCTAACTCGTAGGCCACCTTCCCCACTTGACTCAAAATTTCAAAAGGACCTATATATCTAGGTGCTAACTTCCCTTTCTTGCCAAATCTAGACAACCCTTTCCTTGGTGACACCTTCAGCAAAACGGCTTCGCCTAATTGGAATCTAACATCCTTATGCGCTGGATCCGCATACTTTCTCTTTCTATCTTGAGCAGCAAGCAACCTTTTCTGAATTAACTTGACTGTCTCATGAAACTGTTGTACCAATTCTGAGCCTAGAATCTTTCCTTCTCCTACTTCATCCCAACTTATCGGTGATCTACATTTCCGTCCGTACAAAGCTTCGTATGGTGGCATGCCAATACTGGAGTGCTAGCTGTTGTTATAAGAGAATTCTACTAATGGCAAGTGGTTGTCCTAACTTCCTGTAAAATTGATTGCGCAACTACACAACATGTCTTCGATTGTTTGAATTGTCCTTTCACTCTGACCATCAGTCTACGGGTGATACGTCGTACTCATGTTCAACTTCGTGCTAAGACTCTCTTGAAATTTCTTCCAGAATCTCGAGTTAAATCAGGGATCTCTATCTGAAACTATCGATACGGGTACTCCTTGCCTTAGTACGATTTCACGCACATATAGATGAACCAATCTGTCCAATGACGACTTCTCATTAATTGGAAGGAAATGCGCCGACTTCGTAAGGCGATCAACTATAACCCATATAACGTCATGTCTGGATTTCGTTCGCGGTAGTCCCACTATAAAGTCCATAGCAATATTTTCCCATTTCCATTCTGGAATCTTTAGGGGCTGAATTATACCGCTTGGTTGTTGATGTTCTTCCTTCACTTTCTGACAAGTATAACACTTCACAACCCATTCTGCCACCTCTCGCTTCATATTTGGCCACCAAAAGTTCTACTTTAAGTCCCGATACATCTTGGTGCTTCCCGGATGGATTAAAAATCTTGAATTGTGGGCTTCTTGCAAAATCTCTTTCTTCAATTCAGGTACATGAGGAATCCAAATTCTTGAGGAAAACCTTAGTATACCTTGCTCATCCTTTTGAGTACCAATCTCTTCTCCAGTTAGCTGATTCTTCTCTTTCTCCATTACTTCTTCCTGACATTTCCTTATCTTTCCCACTAGTGTTGGCTGAAAAGTCATTGCACGACAAACTTCTTCAACTATTCCACAATCACAAAGTTCCAATCCAAATTTCTTAATCTCTTCAGACAATTCTTTTGGTGTTGCTATCATATTCAATATTTCCTTCCTACTCAAGGCATCGGCTACAACGTTCGCCTTTCCAGGATGATAATTTATCGAGCAATCATAGTCCTTAATCAATTCCAACCATCTCCTTTGCCTCATATTGAGCTCCTTCTGAGTGAAAATGTACTTTAAACTCTTGTGATCCATGTAGATTTCACACTTTTCCCCGTAGAGGTAATGTCTCCAAATCTTAAGTGTGAACACTATGGTGGCTAGTTCCAAGTCATGCGTCGGGTACTTCAATTCATGCGGTTTTAACTGTCTTGACGCATACGCGATCACCTTATTGTGTTGTATTAGAACACAGCCCAATTATGTGAAGCATCGCTGAAAATCACAAAGTTTCCTTGGTCATCTGGTAGTACTAACACCGGAGCTGTTACCAATCTCTGTTTCAACTCTTGAAAGCTATCCTCACATTCTGCATTCCATTCGAACTTCTGATTCTTCCTGGTTAACTTAGTCAATGGCGTGGCGATTTTCGAAAAATCCTTGACAAACCTTCTATAATACCCTGCCAATCCTAGAAAACTTTGCACTTCTGTAGGTGTCTTTGGCCTCTCCCAACTCATAATCGCCTCAATCTTTGTCGGATCTACTTTAACTCCTTCATCTCCAATGACGGGTCCCAAGAATTGAACTTCCTTTAACCAAAACTCACATTTAGAAAACTGGGCATACAACTTCTCTTGTCGGAGTATCTCCAATACTATCCATAGATGCTGCTTATGTTCTTCTTCCGACTTTGAATAAATAAGTATGTCATCAATGAATACCACTGTGAACTTGTCCAAATACTTTTTAAATACCCGATTCATCAGGTCCATAAATGCTGCCGGAGCATTAGTCAATCCAAAAGGCATTACTAAGAATTTATAATGTCCGTATCTGGTCCTGAATGCTGTCTTGGGAATATCTTCTTCTTTGATCTTTAATTGATGGTATCCTGATCTCAAGTCAATCTTTGAAAAGCACTTTGCTCCTTTCAGCTGATCAAATAGGTCATCTATTCTTGGTAGCGGGTAGCGGTTCTTAGTCGTCACCTTATTCAACTCCCGATAATCTATACATAGCCGCATAATTCCATCTTTCTTCTTTACAAACAAGACAGGTGCTCCTCATGGTGACGTACTTGGCCGTATCACTCCTTTGTCCAACAATTCTTGTAGTTGGCTCGCCAACTCTTTCATTTCTGCTGGTGCCATCCTATATGGGGCCTTCGAAACTGCTTCTGTTCCCGGAGCAAGGTTGATCTCGAACTCGATTTGTCGATCTAGCGGTAAGCCTGGTATTTCGTCTGAAAACACATCTGGAAATTCGTTAACTATGGGAATACCTTCTATGCTGGGGTTGCCCTTTTCTGAATCCACTACATAAGCTAGGCACGACTCACAACCTTTTCTAAGTAACTTCTTAGCCTGAACGATTATAAGAAACAGTTTCTCTTGCCTATGTCCCTTAAATACTACCTTCTCTCCACTCTTCGTCTTTAAATACATTTTCTTGGTCTTACAATTAATCTGGGCGTTATTCTTCCCTAACCAATCCATACCTAAAATTATATCGAACTCTCCCAACTTGAAGAGTATCAAGTCGGCTGCAAATTTATACCCTGAAATATCAATCTCACACTTTGGACAGAGTGGACTCACATGAATCTTCTCTTGGTTCGCAATTACCACATTTACTACCTCGTTCATAACCATTTTAGCACATTGAAGCTTATCAAAAAAAATTTCTGATATGAAAGATCTCGTTGCTCCCGAATCAGTCAATACTTTAGCTTCGACATTATTTAGTAAAAGTGTACCTGCTATCACCTCAGAGTTCTGAACAGCGTCCTTAATTTTCAAATCGAATGTCCTTGTTGTTGCTTGCGGAGTTGTTGTAGGTAGTGGAGGTAATGCCAATACCTCAGCTGGCACATTTGTACTGGTACTTGCCACATTCATTAGAGCTTTGACTGGTCTAGTTGTCTTGCACTCCCTAGCTATGTGTCCAGTCTTTTCACACTTATAACATGTAACTCCTGGCTTCGGCATCTTACATTCGTTTGCCAAATGTCCCTTCTGGTTGCACCTATAGCATGTCATGCTCAGCTTATTACACACTCCAGGGTGCCTTCTTCCACAATGCTTGCATTCCGGTCTCTGAAATCTGTTCTCTCCCATTTGTCCTTGGCTTGCATGGTTGTTCCCCTTTGATTCTTGTCTTTTGCTCAAATTTCCCTTCTTTTGAAAATTTCCGCCCTTATGGAATCCAATCCTCTTTACATTCTGATCTTGTGAATTTCTGGCTTCAGACTTTTCTCCATAAAATAGAACATTTCTCTTCTTGTTATCCCTTTCCTTTCTTGACTGCATCCCATTGTTCTCAATCAGAGCAGCTTTCTGTACTACTCCTGCATAAGTATCAAGCTCAAACATAGCCACTCTATCTCTGATCCAAGGCTCTAATCCTTGTTGAAATCTCTTTGCTTTTTCCTCCTCACTGCTGGTATACTTTGTCACAAACCTTGACAATTCTGTGAACTTCTTCTCATACTCCTGTACAGACATATGCCCTTGCTTCAATTCAAGAAATTTAAGCTCCATCTGATTCTACATGTACTTAGGGTAATACTTTTCCAGAAATAACTTCTTAAATCTTTCCCAAGAAACTTGCTGATTTGCTTCCATAGCTTTTACTGATTCCCACCAATAGATGACTTCGCCCTTCAAGAAGTAAGTAGCATATGCTGTCTTCTGACCGTCCCCTAACTGTACCAACTCAAAAGCCCTTTCCATTTCCTTAATCCATGTGTTAGCTATTATTGGATCAGTGGTATCATAAAATGCAGGTGGGTTCACATTCTGAAAAGCCTTGAAAGTGACAACTTGTCGAGGTGGTACTGGTGGATCAGGTGGTCGGTGTGGTTCACGGTTATCTTGGTTTTCAAATCGTTGTTGAAGAGTTATTTATTGTTGAGCTATAGCATTGGTTTGCTGTTGTAAGGTTTCCAGTAATCGAAGAATATTTGGATCTGTGGTAGATGTGGTTATTGGGTTCTTCTTTTTGGGTGGCATGATCCTGAAATAAGAGTTGTGTCAAAACAGGTATGAATAATGAAATAATTCGAGGGTATCGCATGGCATTCTTATTTACATTTGAGGTCAAGTTTCAAATTAAACAAATATTGTGATGCATATAAAGGCGTAAGATAACAGTTGAAAGCAAATAGAACGATAATAATTGAAATTTAAAGGTCGCAATACATCAAGATCAGGATAAAGTCTGATTCTAGGAATAACATGCTTATTTAAAGGAAACAACTGGGAATCCTACGAAGTCCGATAATACAACAACATGAGAGGTAGATAATGGAAAGAACTAAGGCTCCACTTCATTGGAACGGGGCTTGGTAGTCTTCTCCTCTCGAAACGTCTTCACAATGCTCAGGAGCTCATCCGCCACCATCTGGATGATATACTGGCTAGTGCGGTCTCGGTGCGATGGCATCTCCTCAAGCTTAGTGTTGACGTACTGAACCAAAGTCTCAAGTCTGGTAGTCATCTGCTCCTTAGGCTTCTCTTCATAGTATCGGCTGTCCGGATACACGTTCTTGAATCGATCTATCAGTCGGTCGTACTTGCCCTGAAGCATGTCAAACTCGCGCCTCAACTCAGCATACACGGAGAAAACAATAGTGTCATCCGACCCAGAGGATGACGAGGAGTGCGGCCTTTGCTAACAAACCAATAAGAGGAGTACTAATAATAAATTTACTTAACCTACTCTATCGCATATTATCCATAACCTATACATATATCCTATAACCTATTTGGGCCGTCCAGGGACTCTAAACCGTAGCTCTGATACCAAAACCTGTCACACCCCCAACTTAACAATACATAATATATAACTATTACAATATTTAAAAGAAAGTAAATACAACTGAATCCAAGATCTTATAGTTTAGGGTTTGGAACAGCCCAACACTACTAACTATTATAACTAGTTTTAATATCGAGTCCTCACACAAAACTATCTCTTATTCTACCTGAGCTCGGACATACGCATCGGCATCACAAGTCTTACGTGATGTCTGCTTGAATCTAACCATAACTGCTATCTATAATATCAGGGTTAAAGCAAGGAGTGAGCCAAATGCTCAACAACTGCTAAACAATACGATACAAAACATAAATCGAGATATAAATTAGAGTACGACAATTTGAAGAGATAACTGATAATAATCAGAGATGAACTTTTGGGTGATGGCATCATTTGCTTGTATCAAAACATTTTCAAAATCATATCTTAATCAAAAACTATTTTATGACGCTACGGATTACAGCCGGTGATCAGCCGCGAAGTAATCCTGAACCTCGCTGGGTTCTAAAACATTAATGGGATCCCTAGGCAACTTTTAAGCCTATAATATAAGTGTGGAAATGACTCGCATCTCAGTCCAGATCCACTATTCAAAGAAAACATTTATCCCCCTTCGGGACTGAAAATCCACATTTTAATCATTTCAAAAACTGATGCCGATTGATAATAAAATCTCTTAAACAGTAAACATTTTTATCAAGGGATTGAAGTTTGACATGAAACACTGAAATTATGTTCACTAAGTCTTAGGGCCAAGATCCACTAGACTTCACGCTTTCAGGAAAATTGAAAGGTTTCCATTTACAAGAATTTTGACAAGGAAATTTAGTAGGGTTTTCGGATAATAGGAAGGAGTAATGCCAAACTAGGCTTAAAGCAATGGTTTTAGACAAGGTATAGGTATTAGAACATCAAGAAGATAAGCATCATTGGTTACAAGTATATTAGAGGTGTTAAGGTATAAAGAAAGTGATCATTAGCTTAAGGTATATCAGGATGTCAAACTTTAGGGTAAGGATAGGGTTATCAAACAATCGTGAACAACTTTAAAGAAGATCTGGCTTTTAGGTATCAAGGTAAAGTTTCTATTGGGGTTCAAGCATCAGGGTGAGATACCAAGATTTCTCAGGAATCAATAGCATGTTAATCAAGAGGATCAATCAAGTATTATAACAAATCTTTATTTTATCATGGCATTCCAATTACTTTGATATACTAGCATGATACGACTTTTGATCTACTTGCAATGTGTACTTGAGGGTTCATAATACGAAGATAGATTTGAGAATCACTTGGTCCGGGTATAACAAGGTAAATCAGGTTACTCGCATCATATATATAAGAACTAGTTATCACACATTCGCAGTGTAAACTAAAAAGTAGGTTGAATCACTTGCACAATATAAGTTTACAAGGGAAGGACACTTGCCTTGAGAAAGGCTGGACTGGACTGGACTGGCAAGTAGGAGCAACTGGAAGCCTTACTCGACCTTTATGGAAAGTTTACCCTCGTCTTGAGATCCTACACAAATAATAATAGCCTCATTATAATATATCCTATTTACAACCCGAAATTAAACACAAATGGCACTTAGGCTTATATGCACGCAATTTATAATCACCTTATAAACATAATAGTACACATAGCCACATATACTCACATACCATATTTTAAATACCAAATAATATCACACACACACACCATATTGTAACACTAGGCTTGGATGATCTCGTTCCACAACTTAAGTCACTTGATCGCTAAACTAGACAAAGTCTTCAACTTTGGTCTCCTAACTCGATGTGCCTTTACTAAACCATCCAAAACCCATTGACCCTCACTTGGGCCTTTCACTCTACTGGCTTTATGCTATCTTGAAACTATAGTGGTCAACCTAGGTCTCACTCATAAGAGCTCTAAAACTATGTGGTAAGTGAAGGTGCTTACTAAGGTAAATTTCAGAATGACATCTATGGTTTCTTGAGTGCATTAGACACTCTTACACTACAAGTTTACCTCCAAAACTTCTACACTAGACTCTTTTGATCATAAGGCAACTCCCAAACTTGTTGTGGCTCAAGGGCCTAGCTTGGGCTTCCCTAGGCCTAAGCTTAAAGTCCATGGTTCCCCTGTTTTTCTGGGCAGAAAAGGTCCTGACTTGAACTAACTTGTGACACATTATTCTAACTCAAATCCTATGAAATATGGCTGTAAAAACTCGTCTGATACTCCCTCTAACTAAGGCCCAACAGGGCCTAATGAGGGCCTACCTATGACATGGTCAAAACTTCCTATTTCTAAGTTACAACAAAACTGTCCCCTGCTGGATAGATTTTGTGATTCCACTCGTGCACCTAACCAAACGTCTTACAAACCTCCAACAAACACCTAAAACCTATTACATACTCCTAGTGCTAGCTTCTGGTGGCTTGGGCCTCAAAGTGCACAACAAATGCTCGTTCAAAACATCCCCATAAACTAGTGCATCAAATCTGGAAAAATACAAACACTAACTAATCCCTTTCCACCTTGACTCCCACTTATTAACCAAACATCCAACCTTTACCAAAGCAAACCTAATGCATCAACATTCTAAAATAGTGCCTCAACAGGAGTGGAGATCATCTATGCTGTAACGCCCTCCAGACCCGGGGTATAAGTCTGGGGGTTACTAGCTAATCACCAAACCTGTACAATCTGATTAATAATTAATAAAGAAATGAAATTAAACCCCTTTAACACTAACCAGGATCTTTTTAGGTTTAAGTATGAAAACGAGAACCACTAACTACTTTTATTACAAACCAACATTCAAAGTCTCACAAACTCTCTTTATTACAAACCATTATCTAATTCATTTTAAGATAAGTTCAATTTTTTATTCAAACACACACACCTACTATCTATCAACACTCCACCTGCTCGGGCAACTCAAAGCTTTCTTCCTAGATTGGGATCAACACCTTGGGTATAAGAGGATCCTGAGGCTTGACTCGCTTCTTTACCACTCGATTCCTGATTGGTTTCATATTCCTTCTTAACTGAAAACAATAAGGTGAATAACAACAAAAAAGGGTGAGCCAAAAGTTGCTCAACAAGTCCACAAACATATAAACAATGTTAAAGCATTTTAAATGAATCCGTCATCCCAGGTATATCTGCCAAGATATAACCTCACGAGAATAGAAAGAAGGCCATTACTGGCGAGTACAAATAAACTAAACTGGACACAAGTTCGCATCTATATTCTGCTGATCAGTCAGAATATAATGCAGATCCATATCTCAATATATAGATCCAGTCGGGTACCCAGGCACTATGTCCCACGTCGAGGCACCAGTCATCCCGGTCCTCAGGATTAAGACACACTCAATCCCAAAATATCATTATCCAGTCCATCGCTTAGCAACCGGGACAATCGGTATGCTTTGATATATTCCAAACACTAGAATATATCAATCTCCATGTGTTACCAACAGATTATGAATCAAGAATTCAAAGAAACGGAGAAATCAAGAATTGAAATGAAATATGAACAAAGGAATAGGGATTGTATATTAGTGATCAAGAACAATAATCAAGAGAATGTAAATGTGATAAATATTTGAATCAATATCACTATTCTGAAAGTAGAATAGAGGAAAAACTTGCCTTCTGCGCGACTTACTGTAATTGAATCACTTATGTCTATCACCTTGGACTATTACCGACTCAACTGGCCTGGCTGGCTTAGCTTCTGTTGGCAAAACAGACTGGTTAAGTCACGTCGTACTTCAAACTGATCCTAACATCTACCCATGCGCTTATGACTGACTCATGTATTACATATAAGCAAGTAAGACTCGATTAACCACGTAATACACATAAGCACATAATCATTTTTATGGTTAAAATAATTTTTAAAACCAAAATCGACTCGCTGATCGCTCAACTGATCGTTATCTGACTCGTTTCCCATTTTTCCGGAATTTTTCGGACTCGTCTTGGCACGCAACTTGACTGATAATCAAACAAGTCACAAAATCAACTAACTTCTAAAAGAAATTAAGCTTTGATATTATTTTTTAATGAAAAGGGTTCATTTTTCTGAGTTAACAGGCTTTCGTTTCACGCAAAACGGACTAACGGTTGAATTATTATTAATTAAATACTGATAATTCCATTTATTAATCATTATAAATAATTATTACTAATTTTTAAAACCCGAAAATAATTTTTTAAATCATTATTTAAGAAAATCAGAATTAAAAATAATTTTTCTATAATTTTTGAAATTAAAATGAATTTATTATGATTTATTGAAAATTATTTGATTAATTATCAAAATAATTAATCACTTTTAAATAATTAATAAGTAATAAATAAATAATAAATAATTAAGAAAATAATTCAATCTGATTTTTAGAAAATAATTCAGAATTACTTATAATATAAATCAATTAATTAAATAATTAATTAATCAATTTACAAAATAAATAAAACTAATTTTTAAAATTAATAAAAATAAAAAGTAAAAATAATTTCCAGAAACATATGTCAGAAAACAGACATCTGACAAGGTGGATCAAAACCGGGTAATCTAAACGGGTCAAACGGGTTGGATTCCGGGTCACCAAGAACACGCCGGAATTTTTCCAGATTCCGGTGAGTTCTCGGAGTCTGGCCAAGCTCCGATCAACCCCAAATCAACACCGTTTGGTGCTGCTTTTGAGTGCTTTTCATTGCAAATCAATACAGCAATCCAACCACGGCCAAAACATCACAGAATAACTCCTGAATCAACTTCTCCGGCGAAATCGACATAAACTCCGACCAAAAATCGAATTTGCAGAATCGTACATAAAATCAAACGTTTAATAGTGCAAATTAAAGCTATGAATACATACAATCAAAGCCCTAAACTTTCAGGAACCAAAGATTCACAGAAATCATCGAGTTATGTTTTGAAAATTCGACCTAAACCCTAGAATTCGTGAATCACTATCCAAGCATCGTTTGTTCAATTAAACACCATGAATCGATTGTAAATCATCTAACAAAGCTATATCAATCATCAAAACATCAAAATAACCCCAGAATCAAAAAGCCCTAATTCGAACATAAACCCTAGAAATCAAAAATCAAAAACGATGCAATAAAACGTGAAATTGATGCAAGAAACAGAAAGAACGGATCAAAACCTTCGATTTGAGTACTTGAATCACACGATTTGATGCTGTAATCAGTGAGAAATCACGACTTGATTCTTCGACCCGAACCTGTTCTTCCCGACCCGATTTCAGAGAATTTTTGGTAATTTTGCAGATTTTAATGATTAATTATAATTAATTAAATAAAAATTAGGCTATTTATAGTAGTAAAAATAATACTCCTAATTAAAATTAAGAGGCTAATTATACATTAAATAAAAATATTGGGCCCTAATTTTTATAATTTTTGAGTATTAAAATTTAGTTTATAAATATTTTATATATGCAATATATATGCCAAAAATTCCCAAAAATTGTGAATAATGCAAAAATGCAAAGAAATAATATAAATGAAAGTCCTATAATTTTATAAAAATAAAAATGTGATTTTTGTGGGGTTTTTGACACCCAATGGGGCCCGGAAAAATCATTTTTCGTAAAACAGGAAAATTTATAAATTATCTAGATGTTCATAACAAGGCGATTGTAAAAGCCATTTGATGAAAAATAAGGCCCATTATTTTATTTGAAATACTGGCTTTAAAATCATCGTTTGGGTCGTAAAACGTTTGAAATAAAACCTATAAATGCATAATAAAATATCTGAAAAATACCTTAAAAATACATAAATGACATGGAATACACGTATCACGTAACAGTTAGGGTTTATCAGATAATCACACATAAATGACACATTAATTCACATATTTTATTATAATCATGATATAATATAAATGTAAAGTTCCCAGTCGTTACATCCTTCCCCCCTTAAAAGGATTCTGTCCTCAGAATCTTCTATGAAAACAAATGAGGGTATTTCTCTAATATTTCACTTTCGAGTTTCCAGGTTGATTCTTCAACCATAGGATTTCTCCACAACACTCACACTAAATATACAGACTTATTTCTCAACACTTTCTCTCGCCGATCTAAAATTCTTACCGGTTGTTCTATAAAAGACAAATCAGGTTGGATTTCTATCGGCTCATACTCGATTACATGCCTAGAATCAGGATTATATTGCTTAAGCATGGACACGTGAAACACATTGTGAATATGCTGCATATGAGGCGGTAAAGCTAATTCGTATGCAACCTTTCCCACTTTCTTCAAAATTTCAAACGGTCCAACGTATCGTGGTTTCAATTTACCCTTATTGCTAAATCTGGTTAATCCTTTCCATGGCGATATTTTGAGTAGTACATTTTCTCCTTCCTGATAGTCTATATCTTTCCTGGCTTGATCTGCATATTTGCGTTGCCTGTTTTGCACTGCATCGAGTCGTTTTCGAATGAGTTCAATCTTTTCTTTCATCTGTTGAATTAGTTCCGGACCCAAAATTTTGCGTTCTCCAACTTCATCCCAATATACTGGTGATCTGCATTTTCTCCCGTACAATGCTTCATACGGTGGCATTCCAATGCTGGCGTGATAACTGTTATTATAAGAAAATTCCACTAGGGGTAGATGTTCATCCCAACTGCCTTCAAAATCGATCGCACAAACTCGTAGCATGTCTTCAATCGTTTGGATAGTTCTTTCACTTTGCCCGTCGGTTTGTGGATGATAAGTGGTACTCATGTTCAATTTAGTTCCAAGACATTCTTGAAATTGTCTCCAAAATCTTGAGTTGAAACGAGGATCTCGATCAGACACGATAGATACTGGAACTCCATGTCGCATCACAATTTCTTTGAGATATATGTGCACTAGCTTGTCGAGTGAAAATCTTTCATTGATTGGTATAAAATGTGCCGACTTCGTGAGTCTGTCAATGATTACCCATATCGCATCATGATTTGCCTTTTTCCTTGGTAGTCCTACCACAAAATCCATCGCTATATGTTCCCATTTCCATTCTGGAATGTCTAATGGTTGCAATAATCCACTCGGACGTTGATGTTCCGCTTTAACTCGCTGGCATGTGTAGCATTTACTTATCTATTCAGCTATTTCCTTCTTCATGTTCGGCCACCAGAAGTTTTCTTTCAGATCATGATACATTTTTGTACTTCCTGGATGAATGGAATACTTCGAATTGTGCGCATCTCGCATTATTTCTTCTTTTAATTCTACTACGTTAGGGATCCAGATTCTCGACGCAAAGCGTAAAATTCCTTCATTATCTTTCTGAGTTGTGATTTCTTCTCCCGTCAGGTCGTCATCTTGACTCATCACTTCATTTTGACAGCGGCGAATCTTTTCTAACAATTCCGGTTGGAAAGTCATAGTGTAGATAGCTTCTGCAGATTCATTGGGAATACGAATCTCAATTTCCAATTTGTCGAATTCCTTGATTAAGTCTTCACACGAAGTTAACAGATTCAATCTTTCTTTCCGGCTCAGTGCATCTGCTACAATATTTGCTTTCCCTGGATGATAACTAATCGTGACGTCGTAATCCTTTATCAATTCCAGCCATCGACGTTGTCGCATGTTCAGCTCCTTTTGTGTAAAGATATACTTTAGACTTTTATGATCTGTGTAAATTTCACATTTTTCACCGTAGAGATAATGTCTCCAAAGCTTCAACGCAAATACGATCGCTGCCAATTCCAGATCATGAGTGGGATATTTTTGTTCATGAGGTTTAAGTTGTCTCGAAGCATATGCGATGACGTTACCGTGCTGCATCAGTACACATCCTAACCCGCGATACGAAGCGTCGCTGAAAATGACGAAATTTCCTAGCTCGTCTGGCAATACAAGTACTGGTGCGGTTACTAACTGATTTTTCAGCTCTTGAAAACTTTCTTCACACTTATCACTCCATTCAAACTTTTCACTTTTTCGAGTTAACTTGGTCAGCGGCGTTGCTATTTTCGCAAAATCTTTGACAAACCTTCGATAATATCCTGCCAATCCCAAGAAACTTCAAACTTCTGTCGGCGTCCTTGGTCTTTCCCAATTTAACACAGCTTCAATCTTCGCTGGATCGACTTGGATGCCTTCTCTACTGATAATATGCCCTAGAAATTGTACTTCTCTTAACCAGAATTCACATTTCGAAAATTTTGCGTATAGTTGCTCTTTCCTCAGAATTTCCAAAGCTATTCTCAAGTGTTCTGCATGCTCTTCTTCTGACTTGGAGTAAATCAAGATGTCATCAATGAATACAATCACGAATTTATCCAAATATTTCTTGAATACTCTTTTCATCAAATCCATGAATGCTGCTGGCGCGTTTGTCAGACCGAATACCATTACCAAAAACTCGTAATGCCCATATCTTGTACGAAACGCAGTCTTTGGAATATCTTCAGCTTTAATCTTCATTTGATGATAGCCTGATCGCAAATCTATCTTTGAAAACCATGCTGCTCCTTTTAGCTGATTGAACAAATCGTCGATTCTCGGTAAGGGATACTTGTTCTTGATAGTGAGTTTATTCAGTTCCCTATAGTCAATGCATAATCGCATGCTGCCGTCCTTCTTCTTCACAAATAACATCGGTGCACCCCATGGGGATACACTAGGTCGTATGATGCCTCGGTCTAGAAGATCTTGCAGTTGTGTTGACAATTCCTTCATTTCGACTGGAGCCATCCGATATGGAGCTTTCGAAACTGGTTCTGTACCTGGTGCTAGATCAATTGTGAACTCAATTTCTCGATCTGGTGGTAACCCTGGAAGCTCGTCTGGAAAGACGTCTGGAAACTCGCACACAATTGGAATATATTCTATTCTAGGACTTCCTCTTTCAGTATCTAACACGTAAGCTATGTACGCCTCACATCCTTGTCGAAGCAATCGTTTAGTCTGCATCACAGTAAGAAATTTCTTCTGCTGTTTTTCGCCTTTGAATATTACCGTTGCATTTTCCGCAGTTCGCAATTTGACTCTCTTATTCGTGCAATCTATCTGAGCGGTATGACATGCTAACCAATCCATTCCCAAGATAATATCGAATTCTCCTAGCTTAAAAGGAATTAAATCTACCGAAAAATGATGTTCGGCTATTTCTATATCACACGCAGGACATACTCGATCTACCGGAACTTGGTTGTCATTCGCTAATTTTATAATTAACGTTTCGCCCAACCATTCGATTTCACAATGTAACTTATCAAGAAATTCTTCAAAAACAAATGAACGAGTAGCTCCAGAATTAATTAATACTTTTGAAATTACGGAATTCACCAAAAGCGTACCTGCAATAACACTCGGACTCTGCACCGCTTCTTTCATGGTCATGTTAAAAGTTCTTGCTTTGGGTTGATTAGGCGGCGGCGGAGGTAATGCTAGCACTCTCGAAACACTGGCTGCCATAGCTGATCCTTTGCAATTTCTGGCGATATGCCCTTTCTTTCCACACTGGAAACAAGTCATCTCTGCTGTTCTACCTGTTGGACATTCGTTAGAATAATGCCCTTTCTGCCTACACCGATAACACGTTACATCCCTTTTGATACATACACCAGTATGCTTTCGATTATATGTCTTGCAGTACGGCACTGGAACTCTGACCATTCCCTGCTGACTGGAGGTTTGGAAACGATTACCTGCCTTCTGTGAACCTTGTCCTATCCTTTTAAAATTCAAATTTGCCCGGGCTTGGAATCCCGGCTTTCTGCTGGAGCGATCTTGGAAACTTCCCTGTCCCTTGTCTTGCTGAGATCTTTCACTTTCCCCTTCTATAATCAAAGCTTTCTGAACTATGGTGGTATACGTCGTTAATTCGAAAACTGCAACTTGGCCACGAATCCATGGTCGTAACCCTTCTTGAAACCTTTGAACTAGTTTTTCTTCAGTGTCAACCTGTTCTGGAACAAATCTAGCCAACTCAGTAAATTTGGCTTCATATTCTGCCACGGACATATTTCCCTGCTTCAGTTCTAGAAACTTAATCTGCATTTGATTCTTCACATAGCGAGGAAAATGCTTTTCTAAAAACAACTCTTTAAACCTATCCCATGCAATAACTTCTTCACCCTCTAAGGCCTTTTTAGATTCCCACCAATAATTCGCCTCTCCTTTCAACAAGTAACTAGCAAAATTAGTCTTCTGGTCCTCACCTACCTTCACTAGTGTGAACGCTTTCTCTACTTCTTTTAACCAGGTGATAGCTTTAATAGGATCAGTAGTCCCTTCAAACTCTGGAGGTTTAACTAACTGAAACTGCTTAAAAGTAACAACAGGTAATACTGGTGGTAATTGAAGCTCAGGACGAGGTGGCTGTTGTAACATTTGTTGTTGTATCTGCTATTGCTGATGCTGCATCTGCTGCTGCATCATTACCATCTGTTGTTGCATCAGATGGAACATTTGGTTCATGGTCTCATTAGTCTGATTTTCAGAATTGCTGTTAGAGGTCTCAGCCCTAGTCTTTCTTTTTGGTGCCATCTTCTTCTGATAATAAAACAGGTGATATTTATTTAACAGTTTAATAAACAATCGACAATATGTATGGAAAACAATTTATCCTGTATTCATAACATGGTTTATTTAAAGAAAACAGTTGCTGAGTGTACAGACTGGAAATGTAAACAGTTAAATAAAATAATTGTTGTTTTTTTTTCAACAGGAATTATAATATGAAAAACTATAAAGTGAAAGTAAATGCTGTAAAACTGTAAAGACTGAAATTTAAATAAAAGAATTTGAAAATTTTTATCTTATATATATGTGACACCAGCTTCAGGTGTAAATGCTTGATACAAAAAGTCTCGGGCTACTGGTCATCACTACGGCTACAAGTCACACTATCGCTACAAGTTAAACTACTACTACAAGTTAAACTACTGATACACACATACACACTACTCACTAGGTTATACTATGATGCCTCTATATACACATGCACTCTGGAGTCACCGTCTCAAACCCTCTCAGAACCCAGGCGGAATACGCCTAAGCTCCTCTCTAAGTGCCTGGACCAAAGTCTGTGCCAAGCGAAAAACCCTGTAGAACTCTACAAAAGAAGGAGGTCCATCACGAGTGAAATCATCCAGCTCCCAAGTAGCACTCATTAACACTGACTGTAATCGGTGTCTCATATAATAATCCGGCTGTAGGACCACTAACGGTCCTCTGTCCCTCTGATCAAACAGATGCATAATCTCCCGACACTGTGCCCGCCAATACTCCACATCATCCCTCATAACTCTATACTCATGGTATGGTACCATATGCGGCTGAGCAACCTGACCTACTGACTCCTGAGAAGGAACCCTGGGAATACCTGCACCCTGCTGGGGTAAACCTAACTGTAGATCCACATCATGCTCTCCCATCCCCTCTACTGGAATCATCTGAACTATGTCCGGTTCTGGGGCATGCACTGGTATAGGAGGTAACAATGGTGGTGGTGGTAACTCCTGCTCAATACCTAGTATAAACTGGTGCTCAATAGGTAAAGGAACCATCGGCTCGAAGAACTCAAATGGATCAAACATCTCTATGGGGTCATGCACTATCCCCTGTACTGGTGGTACCGGCTCCTGTGGCAATGGTGGTGGAGGTGGTAGAGGAGGAAACATATACTCAGATACTGGAGGTATGGCTGGTGCTACTGGCCCAGTGACTGTCCTCTCGGAAGATGCAGAATAACCAGAAGATGCCATCTGATAATATACCAAAGAAAAGAAAAGGTCATTAACAATCCTAAGATTATTTCCCTATTCTAATCTGACCTAAATCCTAACACTATTTATCCTAATTTGACTATCCCTATCTTATATGATCTCCCTATCCTATCTTAATCCTAATGTTCTTGTTTTCAGGGACCAAACCTATAGCTCTGATGCCAAACCTGTAACGCCCTCCAGACCCGGGGTATAAGTCTGGGGGTTACTAGCTAATCACAAAACCTGTACAATCTGATTAATAATTAATAAAGAAATGAAATTAAACCCCTTTAACACTAACCAGGATCTTTTTAGGTTGAAGTATGAAAATGAGAACCACTAACTACTTTTATTACAAACCAACATTCAAAGTCTCACAAACTCTCTTTATTACAAACCATTATCTAATTCATTTTAAGATAAGTTCAATTTTTTATTCAAACACACACACCTACTATCTATCAACACTCCACCTACTCGGGCAACTCAAAGCTTTCTTCCTGGATTGGGATCAACACCTTGGGTATAAGAGGATCCCGAGGCTTGACTCACTTCTTTACCACTCGAGTCCTGATTGGTTTCATATTCCTTCTTAACTGAAAACAATAAGGTGAATAACAACAAAAGGGGGTGAGCCAAAAGTTGCTCAACAAGTCCACAAACATATAAACAGTGTTAAAGCATTTTAAATGAATCCGCCATCCCAGGTAATATCTGCCAAGATATAACCTCACGAGAATAGAAAGAAGGCCATTACTAGCGAGTACAAATAAACTAAACTGGACACAAGTTCACATCTATATTCTGCTGATCAATCAGAATATAATGTAGATCCATATCTCAATATATAGATCCAGTCGGGTACCCAGGCACTATGGCCCACGTTGAGGCACCAGTCATCCCGGTCC
The DNA here is from genome assembly GCF_009905375.1 of Apium graveolens. NCBI lineage: Eukaryota > Viridiplantae > Streptophyta > Magnoliopsida > Apiales > Apiaceae > Apium > Apium graveolens. The sequence continues at coordinate 111,927,037 of NC_133655.1, forward strand.
TTAGGATTAAGACACACTCAATCCCAAAATATCATTATCAAGTCCATCGCTTAGCAATCGGGACAATCGGTATGCTTTGATATATTTCAAACACTAGAATATATCAATCTCCATGTGTTACCAACAGAATATGAATCAAGAATTCAAAGAAACAGAGAAATCAAGAATTGAAATGAAATATGAACAAAGGAATAGGGATTGTATATTAGTGATCAAGAACAATAATCAAGAGAATGTAAATGTGATAAATATTTGAATCAATATCACTATTCTGAAAGTAGAATAGAGGAAAAACTTGCCTTCTGCGCGACTTACTGCAATTGAATCACTTATGTCTATCACCTTGGACTATTACCGACTCAACTGGCCTGGCTGGCTTAGCTTCTGTTGGAAAAACAGACTGGTTAAGTCACGTCGTACTTCAAACTGATCCTAACATCTACCCATGCGCTTATGACTGACTCATGTATTACATATAAGCAAGTAAGACTCGATTAACCACGTAATACACATAAGCACATAAGCACATAATCATTTTTATGGTTAAAATAATTTTTAAAACCAAAATCAACTCGCTGATCGCTCAACTGATCGTTATCTGACTCGTTTCCCATTTTTCCGGAATTTTTCGGACTCGTCTTGGCACGCAACTTGACTGATAATCAAACAAGTCACAAAATCAACTAACTTCTAAAAGAAATTAAGCTTTGATATTATTTTTTAATGAAAAGGGTTCATTTTTCTGAGTTAACAGGCTTTCGTTTCACGCAAAACGGACTAACGGTTGAATTATTATTAATTAAATACTGATAATTCCATTTATTAATCATTATAAATAATTATTACTAATTTTTAAAACCCAAAAATAATTTTTTAAATCATTATTCAAGAAAATCAGAATTAAAAATAATTTTTCTATAATTTTTGAAATTAAAATGAATTTATTATGATTTATTGAAAATTATTTGATTAATTATCAAAATAATTAATCACTTTTAAATAATTAATAAGTAATAAATAAATAATAAATAATTAAGAAAATAATTCAATCTGATTTTTAGAAAATAATTCAGAATTATTTATAATATAAATCAATTAATTAAATAATTAATTAATCAATTTACAAAATAAATAAAACTAATTTTTAAAATTAATAAAAATAAAAAGTAAAAATAATTTCCAGAAACATATGTCAGAAAACAGACATCTGACAAGGTGGATCAAAACCGGGTAATCTGAACGGGTCAAACGGGTTGGATTCCGGGTCACCAAGAACACGCCGGAATTTTTCCAGATTCCGGTGAGTTCCCGGAGTCCGGCCAAGCTCCGATCAGCCCCAAATCAAACACCGTTTGGTGCTGCTTTTGAGTGCTTTTCATTGCAAATCAATACAGCAATCCAACCACGGCCAAAACATCACAGAATAACTCCTGAATCAACTTCTCCGGCGAAATCGACATAAACTCCGGCCAAAAATCGAATTTGCAGAATCGTACATAAAATCAAACGTTTAATAGTGCAAATTAAAGCTATGAATACATACAATCAAAGCCCTAAACTTTCAGGAACCAAAGATTCACAGAAATCATCGAGTTATGTTTTGAAAATTCGACCTAAACCCTAGAATTCGTGAATCACTATCCAAACATCGTTTGTTCAATTAAACACCATGAATCGACTGTAAATCATCTAACAAAGCTATATCAATCATCAAAACATCAAAATAACCCCAGAATCAAAAAGCCCTAATTCGAACATAAATCCTAGAAATCAAAAATCAAAAACGATGCAATAAAACGTGAAATTGATGCAAGAAACAGAAAGAACGGATCAAAACCTTCGATTTGAGTACTTGAATCACACGATTTGATGCTGTAATCAGTGAGAAATCATGACTTGATTCTTCGACCCGAACCTGTTCTTCCCGACCCGATTTCAGAGAATTTTTGGTAATTTTGCAGATTTTAATGATTAATTATAATTAATTAAATAAAAATTAGGCTATTTATAGTAGTAAAAATTATACTCCTAATTAAAATTAAGAGGCTAATTATACATTAAATAAAAATATTGGGCCCTAATTTTTATAATTTTTGAGTATTAAAATTTAATTTATAAATATTTTATATATGCAATATATATGCCAAAAATTGTGAATAATGCAAAAATGCAAAGAAATAATATAAATGAAAGTCCTATAATTTTATAAAAATAAAAATGTGATTTTTGTGGGGTTTTTGACACCCAATGGGGCTGGAAAAATCATTTTTCGCAAAACGGGAAAATTTATAAATTATCTAGATGTTCAGAACAAGGCGATTGTAAAAGCCATTTGATGAAAAATAAGGCCCATTATTTTATTTGAAATACTGGCTTTAAAATCATTATTTGGGTCCTAAAACGTTTGAAATAAAACCTATAAATGCATAATAAAATATCTGAAAAATACCTTAAAAATACATAAATGACATGGAATACACGTATCACGTAACAGTTAGGGTTTATCAGATAATCACACATAAATGACACATTAATTCACATATTTTATTATAATCATGATATAATATAAATGTAAAGTTCCCAGTCGTTACATATGCCCTAGAACACCAACATGCAAATAAAAAATATAACATGCAACTCATGGAAAACACTTAACAAGATTTCGGCTAAAACATAGAGTTTAAATTCTTGTAAATTCGACTTGTACCTATTAATCAACCTTAATAATCATGATAAAATCTTCTCTTAACTATTATTAAGAAATATATCATGGAAATAATCTATCTCAAGTACAAATATTTCGAATTTATAGATTTTTAAACATTAAACATGATTTCGAAAAGAGTAGCATGCACAACATGGTTGATCATCATATTAACATCTTAAAACTAGCATGCATGGATAAACATGATTATATAGTGAAATTTCAGTAGCATGCAAAGGTTTTTAAAGCATGGTTTCTCCATAAAACAATTAGTTAAAACATATATAAAATGTATCTCATAGAGAGCTCTTGAATTCACAAGAATCAAGAGTTTCTCTTTGGAGATCACACAAAAGCTACACATGCAACCGTGAAACTTCATCTCCCAAATCACAAAATCTTGGGAAGTATATAAAATAAATGTAGGTGGAAGAATTACACTAGGGAAGATGAGAAATTGGATGGAAAAATGGAAGGGAGTGGGGGAGGGAGTTCTCGGCCGAGAGCAAGGAGAGGGAGGGGGAGGAGAGAAAAAGAGAGGTGATTTGGAGTGTGGAGTGAGTGAAATGATTTCTCACATTTTGTTTTTGGTTTTATGCCTTTGATTGACTAAAAGAAATGAGTGGAAATGAGAATGTACAAGAATACCCTCTAGCTAAAGTTAGGTCATTTTGCATGCAAGGTTAATCTGGTAATTTGGTTAACAACAAGTGAGTTAATGGGGTTGGAAAGGTCTCATTTGCCCTTTAATAGAATGGAAGAGTGATTTGCATGCAAGGGTTTCCATGTAATATGCTAATTATAACAAATAAATTTTTAAAGATTTATTTTTATAAAATAAAATACAAGTTCAAAAATTATAATATTTATACCATAAAATAACTTGGATTTTTAGAAATTTTATAAGATCACTTTTGAAATTTGTGAATGAAATAACTTTTAAAAGAAATTTTTTCCAAGGTTTAGAATATTTCTTATAAATAAAAAATAAGGGAAATAAATAAACTTTTGCTTTGAAAAATCACATTCTACATAAAGCAATTTATAATGCAGAAATTTTCATTCACACAACGTACAATCATTAAGTATATTTACATTCGGCTCTAATATTATACAAAGTTCACAAATAATATTACACAATATGTCGGTCATAACCGGATATGTTGATTCAAATTCAACATTTGTTTGTCAAATCAACACAAATTATTATTAATCACAATTTTAATCAAAACAATCATCAAGAAATATAGTTAAAGTAGAGTTAGTGAGCACGAGAAATAAGCAATAATTAACGTGCACATGCAGTTTTTCAGGACACGCACGTTTACCACTAACCCAAATGGTTATGACTATTTTTATATCACCTAATTATATTCTGATTAAATATGACCGTTACAGTATTTACCACAAATAAGTCAAGTAAAGAATAATGCCACGTAATCATCAGAGTTTCCATCAGAATTTAATATCAGAACTTGACTATTATCATATTTTAACAGTCATTAGAACATGGCTTATCAACTCAAAAAGTGAATGTTTGTACCTGTGATTCTTCATACAAATACTGACTTGTTTCTTCAGAGTTTAATCATCAGAACTTGTCCTCAGAATTTATGCATATGACACTTATCTGTTTATCTGATACAACTTGATCACCACAGTAATTTTCATCATTCATATGGAGTGAGAGTGTGTGATTTCAACAAAATATCACATAAAGATTAAAGTCTGATAAACTTTAGTACATCTTAGAAATAAGGCATAACTAAGAAAAGTGCTTAAAATCTGTCATTAATTTTGAAGTCTACTATAGGATAAATTTGTGCATAAGTCCACCTCAACTGTTTGTGCTCATTTTATGCATCTTTTAGAATTCTTTTTCACAGTGGCTTCTCAGTGTAAATGAGTCACAACTGCTATCAGAATTTATGCTATTATTAGAGTATTTCTCCAGTAATCAGAGAATGTGAAAAGTCACCAAGAAAATTTATTTGCTTTTCTAATGCATATTACTTAATACCAGCAATGCACTTGGGTCTTCCCTTCCACATATTTACTCTAGATCTCAAAGGAGTACCTGATTTTAATTTTCTTTTCTTTTCTTTTGATAAGTGAGGCTTATCAGCATTTAGTTCATCGTTAAGATTTACTGACATCGAAATTTGACAGATAAGAAGCAAGAATCTAGTTTGTGACTTAGTTATAAGATACACAAAGTAAATTTGACTAAGCTTAAAATCAGAATTTGCTTGTGTTAATGAATTTCCACATAAACAACTAATTCAAACATGGGATTTCTAGTATGTTAAAGACTACTAGGTCAGCATCTAGCACAGTAATTCTCATTGGGTTGAATAGTCACAGAACATTCAAAATACTACCAGAGTATATAGATCCACATCGTATAACAATCAGCATTTAATGTATTTCAATTTAAATACAGATTACATGAAGATAAGACAATCTGTAAACACTGATCATAAAGTCTGATGTATGAGAACAAAAACTAAGCAGATTTAGAGAAAGAACCTGAAACCATTCCAAGTTCATTTACCAGTCTTGTAAAAGTAGCTTCACATAGTGGTTTTGTGAAGATATCTGCTAGTTGTTGATCTGTTGGAACAAAATGCAATTCCACTGTACCTTCCATCACATGTTCCCTTATGAAATGGTACCTAATGCTGATGTGCTTTGTCTTTGAGTGTTGAACTGGATTACCTGTCATAGAAATATCACTTTGATTATCACAGTAAATAGGTATTTTAGAAAATTCTAACCCATAATCCAGTAACTGATTCTTCATCCAAAGAATCTGTGCACAACAGCTTCTTGCAGCAATATATTCTGCTTCTGCAGTTGATCTGGAAATTGATTTCTGTTTCTTGCTAAACCAAGAAACCAATCTGCCTCCAAGAAATTGGCAACTTCCACTAGTGCTTTTCCTGTCTATTTTGCATCCTGCAAAATCTGCATCTGAGTAACCTATTAGCTTAAAATCTGATTCTCTAGGATACCACAATCCTAGATCAGCTGTACCCTTGAGGTACTTGAAAATTCTTTTCACAGCTATTAGACGAGGTTCTCTTGGATCAACCTGAAATCTTGCACAAAGACAGGTAACATACATGATATCAGGTCTACTAGCAGTTAAATAGAGTAATGAGCCAATTATACCTCTGTATTTGGTGATAACTACTGATGAACCAGTATCTTTATCAAACTTGGTTGCAGTGGCCATGGGAGTGAATGCAGCTGAACAGTCTTGCATTCCAAATTTCTTCAGTAAATTTCTGGTGTACTTGGATTGATAGATGAAAGTACCTTCTTCATTTTGCTTGACTTGAAGTCCCAGAAAATAACTAAGTTCTCCCATCATACTCATTTGATATCTTGACTTCATTAGCTTTGCAAACCTTTCATAGAGTTTGGCATTTGTAGAACCAAATATGATATCATCAACATATATCTGTACCAAAAGTAAATCCTTTCCATGGTTGAGGTAGAATAGTGTTTTATTAATTGTGCCTCTGTGAAATCCACTTTCCAGAAGGAATTGAGCTAAAGTCTCATACCATACTCTTGGAGCTTGCTTAAGGCCATAAAGTGCTTTGTCTAATCTGTAGACATGATTTGGAAATTTTGAGTCTTCAAATCCTGGAAGTTGTTCAACATATACCTCTTCTTCCAATTCTCCATTGAGAAAAGCACTTTTCACATCCATTTGAAAGACTTTAAACTTTTTGTGAGCAGTATAAGCCAGAAAGATTCTTATGGTTTCCAATCTAGCAACTGGTGCAAATGTTTCATCATAATCAATACCCTCCTATTGAGAGTAACCCTTAGCAACCAGCCTTGTTTTGTTCCTTGTAATTATGCCATCACTATCAGTTTTGTTTCTGAACACCCATATTGTGCCAACAATGGATCTGTTCTTCTGTCTTGGCACTAGGGTCCAGACTTTATTTCTTTCAAATTCATTTAACTCTTCCTGCATTGCTTGCACTCAATCAGCATCTTGAAGAGCTTCTTCCACTTTCTTTGGTTCAGTCTGAGATAGAAAAGAATGATAGAGACATTCATTTGATGTTGCAGTTTTAGTTCTGACACCTGCTTCAGGATCTCCAATTATCAAGTCAGGTGTATTTGATTTGGTCCACTTCCTTGCAGATGGAAGTTAATTTCTAGAACTGGATCCTCCCCCATGATCCATGAAATCTCCATCAGCATTTTATGATGCTCCCCCTGTAGTTATGCTCTCTGAGACTTCAGAATTTGAGTTAGATCCTTCAGGATTTGAAGAATCAGAGTTTCCAGAATTATCAGAATTTGGCTCATCAGAACTTGATGAATCAGAACTTGAAGAGCCAGTGACAGGTTCTGATGCTTCTTGAGAGTCTTGAGTTGTGGTAGGATCTTCAGCTTGCTCCCCCTGGACAAGTGCATTTTCCTTTGGAGTTGTTACCACAGTATCAATGACATCAGAACTTAGCCTGTCAGAACTTACAGGATCAGAGTCTAAGTCATCAGAATTTACAATATCAGAGTTTAAATCTTCATTTTCAAATCTCAGCTGATCATGATCATTGAAATCTTCAAGTCCAGTAATCTTCTTATCATCAAAGGACACATTGATAGATTCCATGACAACCCTTGTTCTTAAATTGTAGACTCTGAAGGCTTTTGTGGAAAGTGGATATCCAACAAAAACTCCTTCATTAGCTTTTAGATCAAATTTTGACAGCTGTTCAGGATAAGTCTTAAGAACAAAACACTTACAACCAAATACATGAAAGTATTTCAGATTTTGCTTCTTTTTCTTCACTATCTCATATGGTGTTTTTTCATGCTTGTTTATGAGTATAGCATTCTGTGTAAAACAAGCAGTCTGCACAGCTTCAGCCCAAAAGTAGGTTGGTAGCTTTGCTTCATCAAGCATTGTTCGTGCAGCTTCAATAAGAGTCATGTTCTTTCTTTCTACAACTCCATTTTGATGTGGAGTTCCAGGTGCAGAAAATTCCTGTTTGATTCTATGCTCTTTGCAGAACTCTTCCATAATTGAATTCTTGAACTCAGTGCCATTATTACTTCTTATAATTTTAACAAAATCTTTGACCAACTTATCCAGCTGTCTGACATGATCAGTTAGAGTAGATGCAGTTTCATTCTTCTTGTGCAAGAAATACACCCAAGTGTACCTTGTAAACTCATCCACTATAACCATAGCATATTTCTTCTTTATAATAGACATGACATTGACTGGACCAAATAGATCAACATGCAGTAGGTGAGAAGGATCAAGAATTGAGGATTCAGTTTTACTCTTGAATGGAGATTTTCTTTGTTTTACCTTTTGACATGAATCACAAAGGCCATCAGGAGCAAATACTGATTTTGGCAGTCCTCTCACAAGATCTTTCTTTACAAGCTTATTTATGTTGTTGAAATTTAAATGAGAGAGTCTTTTGTTCCAATTCCAGCTTTCTTCAATTGATGCTCTACTCAACAGACAGATTGCAGAACCATCAGAACTTGTTGTTGAAAGTCTGGCTTCATTAATGTTACCATGCCTGTAACCTTTCAGATCCACTTTGCCTGTAGAATTGCTTACAACTTCACAGTGTTCTTCAAAAAAATCCACATGATAACCTCTGTCACAGATTTGACTCACACTTAGCAGATTGTGTTTAAGTCCTGAGACAAGAGCTACTGTTTCAATGATGACATTCCCAAGATTTATATTGCCATATCCTAGAGTTTTTCCCATGTTTCCATCTCCATAAGAAACTCCTGGGCAAGCTTTCTCCACAAAGTCTGATAGCAGGGCTTTATTTCCAGTCATATGTCCTGAACATCCACTGTCCAGCACTAGGATGTTTTTCCTGTTGCCCTGCAATCACAAAGACCACTAATGGTTAGTTTTAAGGACCCGGACTTGCCTGGATCCTTTGGCCTTTTTAAGTTTGTTAGCATTTGCAGCGAATTTAATTTCAGAGTTTATGCTAACATCCTGTTTATCAGAGTTTATATCAGACTTTGCATCAGACTTTACACTAGAAGGAATAATACTAACTTTCTTTAAAGAAGGGTTTATTTTATAATAATCATAGTACAAACTATGATATTCCTTACAAGTATAAATGGAATGCCATAAACTACCACAATGAAAACGAGGATTTTATGGTTTAAACCTAACAGACTGACTCTTAACTCCTGAACTAGGAGGTAAAAAGTTTATATCTTTATTCTTTCTACAAAAAGAAGCAAGATGGTTAGAGTTTCCACAATTATAACATTTCTTTCTAGGAGCATTAGGAACAGGCATATAATTATTGCTTTTGTTCACACCTTCCTTTCTATTCCTATTTTTCCTAGCTTCCTTTACCTTATTGACATTCCTAATCTCTTTCAGATTATGCTTAAGCTGCTTCTTTGTCATTAAGCCTATGTTTACTTCAGCTGGTTTATCCTGTTCTAATTTGTCAGAAGTTAACTTTTCCTTGACTTCTGTCACAGACTCTTTCATCTTTTTAGAATCAGACTTTACAGTTTTTGCTATAAACTTAACATGATTTACCTTTGGCTTAGCAGTCCGTTTAACAACAATTGGCTCAATTTGTTCAGTTTCTTTCTCACTTTTATCATCTCCATAACCTAAGCCCTTTTTCCAGTTTCCACTACTTAATAAATTCTGAATTGTTCTGCCAGAGTTAGTCCAAGTTCTGATAATCTCTTTTTCCTTTTCTAAGTCAGCTTTTAGAGATTCATTCAAATTTAACACTTCATCTCTAACATATAAAGCATCATCTTTTTCTTTCTTAGTTTGATGAAGAAAAACTAACTCCTTTTCTAAATAATCATTTCTCTTTTTATAAGCAAGATTTTCAGATGTTAATCTTTCATATGTTAAAGTCTGATCTCTATAACTAATGAACATGGTTTTAAGATATAATCTCAACTCAGTAATATCATCAGTATGAAAGGCATAAGTTGTTAGAGGTACCTTCAATTCAGCAGTTTCAGGACTACTATTAACATTTGCCATCAGGGCATAGTTAACCTCATGTTCAGAATCTGAAGTGTCTGTCCAGCTTTTCTTCTATGTGACAAGTGCCTTGCCTTTGTCACTTTTTCCTTTCTTGCAATCAGGAGATATGTGGCCTCTTTCACCACAGTTGTAGCATTTGACATTTGAGTTGTCTCCTCTATCAGACTTTCCTCCTTTGCCTTCAGACTTTTTGAACCCTTTCTTATCAGAACTTCCACTTTTTCTGGAAAACTTCTTGCCTTTTCTGAATTTCCTGTAGGCTATCTTTGTAATACCCTTTATCATAAGAGCACACAATTTCATCATCTCTTCATCATCATCTATTTCAGGTAAACTTTCAGTTTCTGAATCATCATCATCAAAATATGATGACTCTGAATCAGACTTTATGATGAGAGCCTTTCCTTTGCCCCTTTTTGAGGCAGCCATTTTAAGAGATTCCTCCTCAGCCTTAAGAGCAACTGTCCTTGACTTTCTTCCATGCCTCTTGCTCATTTGATCCATCTCAAGTTCATAAGTCTTGAGCATACCATAAATTTCATCAAGAGTAGTTTCAGTAAGGTCATAGTTGTCTCTTATGGTAGTAGACTTCAAATCCCAATTTTCAGGATGAGCTAAAAGGAATTTTAGATTTGAATCTTCAAGATCATATTCCTTGTCCACTAGTGACAGATCATTCAAGAGTTTGACAAACCTGTCATATAAGTCAGTTAATGACTCATCATCTTTTGAGTCAAAGTGCTCATACTCTTGAGTGAGTATAGTCCTCCTATTATTCTTGATTGTATCAGTTCCCTGGCATCTTGTCTCTAAAGCATCCCATATCTCCTTTGCAGTTTTGCAATTAATTACCCTGTTTGACATGACATTATCAATGGCACTATGCAGCAAATGCCTTACCCTTGCATCCTTAGCAATAGATGAGATGTCTTCAGCTGTGTACTCACCTTTCTCCTTTGGTATGGTCTTTGCTGGTTGATCAGCAACCACAACAGAGAGCTTGGTAGGCTTATGTGGTCCTTCATTAATTCTATCAAGGTATTCTGGATCTGTAGCTTCCAGAAACATAGCCATCTTCACTTTCCATATGGGATACTCAGAAGGTCTCAGTATGAGAACCCTAATAGTCTCATATCGATAGTGGGTTTGAGTCTTTTGAGTTTCTTCAGTTTTGGTGGGCTTGGTTGGAGTTTGTGCTTCTTCAGACATGATTGTTTGGATCTTTACAGTATGTGTGTTAACAGATAAGCTCTGATACCAATTGTTAGGTCACACAACACTATAGAAGGGGGTTAAATACAGTGTTTATACGATCAAATCGATTTAACACATGTATGTAACAAAGATCAAGTATATTGAATAAACTTTGTTAAAATAAGAACTGTTGTTCTCTCTCAGTGATGAACAAATACCACTAAGAGCTGCTAGGTTACAATGTATAATCTTCTCGATAATGATAACACATATAGTGTAAACCCTAAGTCTGTGTTTATATAGTACACAGTTACAAGATAACTTCTAATTGATATGGAATATAATTTTGTCTCCTAAAATATATCAATCAGAAGACTTCTACAAGTATTCTAGTCCTCTAACTCTTTCCATGCATATCTTATTTAGTTTTAGTCTCGATCTTCTACTGTAAATAAGCTTCCTTCCTTATATGAAAGTCTTCCCGCATTTAAGTTCTAATATGACCTTAAGTTCAGATATTAAGTTCTGACTTGCAGTAAGTCCTGATTTCAGTAAGTCCTGATATGTCCTGTTTGTTAAGATCTGAAAACTAAACATGAATCATATTAGACATGACATCTCAAATATATCTAACATCTCATATTCACTTTGCATGAGCTTTGAGAATCTTTAACATAACTTCTCATTAGTAGATCTAAAGATGATATCATCCACATAGATTTGAACTAGGATGTAACAACCCCGGATCCGGGGTCGAGAATCCGGTTTGTCATGATCTTTTTTCCATTAATATCACTTAACTTAAATTAAAATAAATAACTGCTTGCTGTGACCCCACAATAATACACACTCCACAACACGTTATAGTCTTAGAGATAAAATTGAAATAGGTAACAGTCATTGAATCCACAATTTAAAAGTTATTACGAACCCAAAATGATTGCTTAATAGGTTTATAGTTTTTTGCCATTATCCAACACAAGTTATAATTATACATAATTTGATTCCCAAAAGCTGAATTCCTAAACTATAGATAGATCTACATCTGCAGCAATGGCGGCTAAGATATCAACAAGTAGACGCAGGACACTTCCCACACTCTTGTGTAGGGTCTGCTTGAGTCTAGCCATCCTTTTTAACTATTGTTATGTGATGAAGAAATGAATCAAGAGTGAGAAAACAGCTCGCATGATAGTATATAGTTTAATTAATAATGCAAGTATCTGAATCAATAACTTACTGAAAATATTTATCAAGTGTAAGATGACTACTTACTGGATATAAGCTTAAAAAGATGAAGTTAAAAAATACTCCCGTATACTTATATCTTTTGAGAAAAACTACTTGAACTATCACTGTTCAAAGTATAATAAGTTTTCAAAAGTTCATTATATAGATGAAGCTACAAGATAAAACTTGTATGGAATCAATCTTTGAAATATCATTTAAAAGAAATGAAGTAACGAGATACTTCATTAAGTCCATATATATAAGTGTATATATATATATATATTTGTTATTCCCTAACAATCTAACAACAAAATTATAGATTGGGGTTGAATGGAATTCTGGTTTCTTTTGGAAAATTTAAAATCTCTTTACGAATATATATAACAGTGTTTGAATAAGCTAGGTGCAGATAAGAAGTATTCACGTATTCAAAACACAAGGTAAACAAACAAAGCTATTTAAAAACTTTCTGGTAGATTGATATTTCCACTAGAGATATATATATAAATGTAGGAAATCTCTGTGTTGCAAAAACACACATATGCTTACAAGAGTTCTTATAAATTGAACTTGAGAGTGCTAAAAGATACAACTTACAAATGCTCTCTTGTTCTTGCTTGTGTTAACTGTGTCAATCGATATTTAACTCTTTGCTACACTTGGTTTATATATCACCAAGTTACATGTGTAATAAGACGAAACGAAAATCTATTATCTAGGTTTAATCACATGTTTCTTAATTTCTCTATCCCATGTAAATCTGGATAGATACAACATCTTTGAACATCCATGTTTTGCATGGAAATGGAAATGCTTCTTGATCTTCATAAACCTGATTACATACTGCCATATTCCTTTTATATACAATCAACCCATGTGAATGTCTAGTCACTTTCAACTACTATTTAAATATGTTATCTGTTGATACTCAACTTGGATTATCCGTTGAGTCTCTCATGGATCATCCGTTGAAACTGCCTTGAGTCATCCGTTGGGTGCTTTACAGTTTATCAGTTGATAGTGTTTCCTTAGCAGTTGATACTCTTTCTGTTATTCCCAAACAATCTAACAAAGAATTATAGAAGGGGGTTGAATGTAATTCTAGCTACTTTGTGAATTTTAAGAACTGTTCTACTTTGAATATATAACTGTGTTTGATTTTGCTAAAGTGCGGAATGAAAGTATTGAAGAAATCAAACACAAAGTAATAAAATACAAGTATTTAAAAACTTTCTGGTGGATTAAAATTTTCCACCAGAGATATATATTAATATAAGAACTCTGTGATGCAATGATTTTTGCACACAGCTTCTTACAAGTTGAACTTACAAAGAACAGAGAAATTCTTTACATATACAAAATTTTCTATTTCTCTGGTAATTGCTTACTAACTTCTGTATTGTTCTACTTGCTTCCTTTGGTTTATATATCACCAAGTTACATGATAAAAAGATAAACAAATAAGACAAAATTTTCCTAGTCTAATTCCATGCTTCTTCATTTCTCTATCCAGCATCTTTGAATATATTCAGTTTAGCATGGAAATGGAAATGCTTCTTTGTTCTCTAAAACCTGCAAATAGGCTGCCACATTCTATTTGCATACAATCAACGCATGTGACTTTCAAGTCACTATCAACTACTTTTGAATTTGATCATCCGTTGAAACTCTGTGGGATCATCAGTTGAGAATTTAGTTGATCATCCGTTGAGAGTCTGGTTGATCATCCATTGAAGCTCTAGTTGATCATCCGTTGAAACCTTATGGAACATCCGTTGAGAACATCTTCATAGCAGTTAACTCTATTTCACTTATACAAGATTACAAGGCATCTATTATTTATAGTTAGCCAACCTATCTTGCATATCAATCTAGTAGTCAATCACGACTTACAGCATTCTACAACATCTAGTTCTCTAAGGTATTACAGTATGCAGAAATGTGCTACCAAACTTATTAATACATAAGCTACCCTTTCAATGGATGTTGAAGTGATCATCCGTTGAAAGCTACAAAATCACTAAATTAAATCTACTAAGGTATTTTGTTTAACTTATCATCAAGTACACAACATAACACTTTCACTTATACAGAATTACAAGGCATAATTTATTTACAGTTACCCAACCTATTTTACAGATCTTTCTAGTAGTCAACATGACTTGAAATGTCTAACAATTTCTAAACCTCTAAGATATTACAGTATACAGGAATGTGCTACAGACTTATTTAAACATAAGCTACTCCATCACTTGATGGTTACAAAAATCATTTAAATTATCTACTTAGAGTATCTTGTCAAGTTATCATCAAGCATTTGATTCAAAAAAAAGTTATTATCAAGCATACAACATATTCCTAACAATCTCCCCCAATTTATGTCTAATAGAATTATAGGCATAAATTCAGGTTAACTTGATGATAACAAAACACCCTAATAAAAATTAAGACTGTAAGCAGTAGATAAATTGCATAATGCTTCAATTAAGATTTGAACAAAGGAAGTTGAGTGTAGTTACATGCCATTTCAAGATTCTCCTTTAGTTTGAGCTGATTATTTCTTTCTCCTTGAATCCCTAGTCCTCTTTCTCAGCCTTTTATCGTTTCCTTCAATTTGGTGTTGGAGTTGTCTAAAGAATTCAGCTTCATTTCCATCATTGAGATCTAACATCTCCCGCATTTCTTTAAGTGTATCATTGTTTGATATTTGTAGATGGTCTTCAAGTCCGAAAAATCTTTAGACACCCTTTTCATCTCCGAACTCCATCATCCAATAAGATCTCAAATGCACTGTATCACCATTATATGGAATAGTTAAAACTCTATGCAGTGCATTTGGATTTTTCCAGCTTTGTCTTATTTGGCTGATCTTGCTAAGTACTTCATATTTGGCAGCTTTGGTGAAGCCAAAATCCTTTTTCATTGCAGAGAACACCTTCACAAGAACATCATGGCTTTCATTCAGAATTCTGTGTAGAGGCCAAGTGATCTCCTTGCCTCCCCTGTATTTAAACACCAATCTTTCTGGAAGCTTATTGTAAGTATCAATTCCCCTTACTTCATCTAGCTCATCCAAGAAAAGATTGATATCTGAGAATTCTTTGATGTCACAGATGAATAGCTGATCATCTTTATTGACTTTAGGCTTAGGCTTAAAAACCACTTTGAGTTGAGGTGGATTTGACTTGACTCCTACACTTCTCTTCCTTGGATTTCTCTTTTTGGTGGGCAGTGGTAGATTGAATTCAGGTAAAGGCAGACTGTCCCAATATATAGGTTCATCCTTGGGTAAGATAGGCTCACCATGAAAGTTGATGCCTGGATGAACCTTGAATTCAACAGGTTTTCAGTGGACACAGTTGGTTGATTTGTTGTTAGGTCCCGAATTATCATAGAAGGGGGGATGAATACGATAATCACTAAATTAAAAAATTCTTTCGAATCTTTTGCGGATATAAAGTTTAGAGCTCGGTTAGTGGTTCCGTGTTCTTAAGAGGAATAATGTTTCGAACAGTAAAACGAGGAACACAAGATATTCGGGAAAATATATATTCGTATATAAATCCGCGAGGGGTGTTGCTACACTCCAGTAAATAAATTAACCGGCTACAATCTAAGAATAACAAAGTTCCTAGCTTCTACAAAGATCAACAAATTAAATCCTATACAATGTTCTAGCTTTTGTTTGTCTAAGGATTTAATTACCGGGTAACGATTATAATGCCCCTAAGAATATACAAGTGTTAAACCGGGCACTATAATGTTACTCCGGTGAGAAGTTAAATGGATAATCAAAATGCTTGAACTTCTCTGAAAATCTTTGCTTCTATTTTCACTAGCTCTTTGGGAGAGAAGATGAACATAACCAATTTGATTGCTGAATCTTATCTGCTGCTTGTGTAGATTTTTATCAATAATATGTGGCTGAGGAGAGAGCTGAGATCAGGAGGGTATAACCCGTGACTAGCTTTTACAACCTGCGACCAGCTAAACAAAACCAAATTGATTCACAACCTGCGACTAACTACTACTCAACTGGCGACTAACAAAATTCTTTATTTTTATTTCCAACACAACCTGTGACTAACTGTACAAGTACATGTACTTGGTTTGCCAGGATTCTTTTATATGTTTATTATATATATACTCGACCTGCGACCATGTAATTGGTTGCATGGCTATTTTTATTTCTTTTTCTTCTTTTTCCTTTTTTTCTTTTGTTTTCTTTTTGTTTTCTTTTTGTATTTTCTTTTTCTCTTTTCTTTTTCTTTTTCTTTTCTTCTCTTTTTCCCTTTTTTGTTTTCCTTTTCTTTTTATTTAAGTTTAAATTGTAACTAAATTAATTTATAAAATAAACTTAAATATAACTTATATAAATAAACTAATTTAGATTTATAAAATAAACTTATTTAAAGTTTATAAAATAAATCATTTTAAGTTTATTAAATAAATTATATTAAAATTCATTAAATAAATTTATTTAATTTAACAATTAAACTTTGAGCTTCGCCAGTCGCTCGAGCAGTTTAGCTGTATACCCCGCACACCTCTTCTCGTACTTTAACAGATAAACATTAAATCCAAGTATGTTCCTCAACTTAACAATTCTTCTATAAATAATACCCAGATTCCTTTCACAAGCTGTTGACACCTAGTGCAACTTGTCTGGTTCACAGACGACTAACCCCGATTCAGGTCTTCGTATTATAGCCTTGATTAAATTGTTAAGTTTGTAACGACTTTATCGCTTCAAACACTGACTGTCAATAAACAAACGTACTTCTACTGGAATCCTTTCTGGTACTTAGACAACGTCTTCATTGCTACTACAATCTTGAATACTTCATTCACTGTTCTTCACCGACGCTTGAACATATAAATGAACTCCTATCAGTGAGTATAACTTCAAGACTGCAGTTGTCTTCTTTAAACCTCTTTCTATACCCTGTCTTTAATTCTTCAGATTCCTATGCTTCATACACTTTCTATCTTCAATCAATGCCAATACACTGAAATCTTCTGGTAGTACTTATACACTGAATCTTCATCATTTCTGAAACCTTGAAAGTCTTTAACCTTTATTTTCACTAAGGCATGAACATATTAATGAGCTTCATTCAGTAACCTATAAACAGACTTCAAGCTTTCTTCTAATCTTTTGATTCTTTGTATTTGCCTTGTCTTTATTTCTTCTGATTTCTTGTGTAGTCGTAGTATTATTAACCTGTCATGTTCTAGTGTTGTTCTCATATTGAGTTATCACGTAACTGTTCATACAGCTACGCAGTCTCACCAATAATCCCCCCCTATTTGACTGTTAAACCTAACAAACAAATTAATTAGAGATGATAACTCAACTAACAACTAGAAAAAGTAAAGTTCCAGGACTTGTAAATAATGCTACTGGTTTTCTGGATCAAATTATGCATTTCCAGATTTCTTGAGGAACTGAAATGAAAGATACTTGTTCCTCTAGCACTGAACTGATCTTCAAGTAGTTTCATCTTCATTTCCTTGGTTCTTCAAATATCTTCCAGATAACACTTCTCAGTCTTGAAGTAATCATCAATAGCTTCTTTTGTACAACCACATTTCCTGTTGAGAAGCACATATCTCTCTTGCTTCCCCCTATGAGAATCAACTGCTTAAAGGAGATCACCTCCGTCTACCACCTCTCCAATACAATAGAATCCGTACATAAGAACTAATGGTAATCCCCTTTTGGAAAATAACTTCTCCCCTTATAAAGAATAGTGATGAACCAAACCACTTTTTCTGATCACTAAGAAATCACCGTTGTGTTTACCACTTCTCCCGTACAATAGGATCCGTAATTACAAACAACAATGGTGTGGTATAGTGTACATATGCTTTACCTTTTTCCTCCTTCCTGCTATTTCTCCCCCTTAGTTGAGGAATCCTCCAAACTATTACTTAAGCTTTGATTTCCCCCTTAAAGAAGGAATGAATGTTGTTGTTCGAAGGAGTTCTCATATTTTACTTGGTTGGAAAAGAAATAACAAGTCATAGTCTGATCAACCATGTCCCTTTAAATGCTGCAAGAATGGCTTCACTGTTGATCATCCGATTAACCAATATTCCCAGCTCCTTATACCTCCCAACTGTGAGATCACCAATAATTAGCTCGCAACTGGTTAGGTCCCGAAGTATTCTAATCTAATATGTAAATGTTAGGTCCCTAAGAGTTAGGTTCCAATTATAAACAGATTCGAGACCCGAAGTATCAAGAACCATGTTTAGGGATAGGGAATGGGATATGGTGTTTCTCTTTCTTCCTCACTGTGAGTGTGCGATTCTATTTCGTGTACCTCACATGTGTTTCACTCTTCTCTCCACTCGTGTCTACACTCATTCTCACAAGTGTATCACTCCTCTCATAGCTCCAAAATCTAGCTGTACCTGTAAGGAAAATCACCTTAGCCATCCTTAAGGAGATCACATGTGGTGCAATGGGAGTTCGCAAATCCCCATCCTTGTTAGACTCGTCAGATGAATCTGAGTCATAATCTATAAGTTGCTAGTTTCCCTTTGAGTGTTCTAGATTTGAACTCTGGGAAGGTAAACAATGATCCAAAGAATTTAGCATAAAGATCAAAGTTCCCTTCTAATGTTTGTGAAGACATTTCCTTGTGACTCATCAGGTAAATCTGAATCATTGTCAACAAGTTGCCGATCTGCACCTATGTCAGATTCACTATCCGCAGATGCATCCAGGGGATTTAAGATTGGGGAGGTAGACACTGACCACTGACATATGGCTATTGGATCAATATCCTCTCCTAACACCTATAAAGGCAATTGGTCCATTAAAAAACCTTGAACAATCGAATCTGACCTTAAAATGGTCGAAACTCTTTTTTCCGTCAACTCTTCCTTTGTGTGTGTAACCTATCCTTGTGCATCAAAAATTGTTTATGTTTGAGATGGTGACACTATATCGGATACCCTGGCCGACATGCAAATTTCAATAGACGAACCCTGTTGAGAGGATGAATCTAGTAACTATTTTTGTGCCTTTTCAGCCATTACATCTTTTTGAGAAAATGTATGGGGGCTAGCAGTTGCCTCGGTTTAAATATCACTCATATTTGTAGGAGACAGAGCTGTTGGGTTGACTTCAGAACCTTCCTTATATGATGCACTAAGGCACTTTCTCCCTCACGCTCATTCCTACATCATTTTAGTGGTAAGAGAGTGTTGGTTAGTTCTGTTTCGGTGTTTGTATTTACAGTCTGAGATAGAAGTTATGGGTTTTCAACCTCATGACTATCAAATGAAAGAAGGCCATTGGAGGCTGAAATTGTATCACAAAAAATATGGAAATATAGAGATAAAATGCACTTAAGATCTATAATGAATGAAAATTATGCATTTATCTTTTGAGAGAAATGATGTACAATAGTGATTTCAAAAGATTTTAATGAAATAAGCAATCACCACTGTAAAAAGAAGTTTGATTTCTCTCTTAAAAACTGTTTGAGTGCATAAGTCTGTTTTTATGCCTAAAATGATAAATGATTTGAAAAGACTCAGACTGATCACCTAGCAGTAGTAAGAAGAGAAAAAAAGATTTTATCTTTCAATATGAATGAGTTTTCGTAAAAGCATTGATCACTTAGGGTAAATTCTAAGCAATTCTCATTCATATCAAAAGCTCCATAATCTCTCTTTATAAAACTATTACGAACAATATTGTTTATTGATAAATAATCTTAATAAGAAAGACTATGTTGCTAATTACAAATTATAGTGAATCTTTCAGATATAGCAACTCATAAAAATTCACTAGAACTTAAAATCTCACAATTATCTATAACAAAATATTAACAATATATCATTGACCGATACTTGTCAAGTGCTTTAGATATCAATAATTATGCTGCACCTTATTTTAATATAATTTAAATCATGAAACTGATTTGACATGGAATCGTCGAACATCATAATTCAAATATATTAAAATAAGATATCAATTAATTAAATACCAATTATCTATCAAATAGACATTAACATTCAATTTCATATATTCTACGATTGTTAACTCCTAACAACCGTAATATCTCAAACAATATTGGTTCGATAAATAAAGTAACATTAACCAACATTGTCTTGCTTGCAATCTTAGAAAAATATTCTAAGTTCCATATACTCTGATCCATTGAGTACTGCATCTATATCTATGTATTTAGGAATTTGCAAGTAAGTATGAAAATTATTCTAAATTGACAACATATGGTTAATTCTAATAAAGCATAATCCATATTGACCATAATTGTACTTTAAGAAAGATTTCCACACTTTGTATATTAGTATAAGTGGTCAAGGATAAATATTGATTACTTAGAGGAGTTCTAAGTAATGTCACAAATACAAATACTTCACAATTAGTTTATAGTTGAACTCTTAACTAAATATCATTAACTGATATAAGTAAAAAATTAGCATACAACTAATCATGCTGCAATCATGATTCTGATTTCAGTGAATTCTTGAGATATGAACATTTCTAAATTCACTAAAACCAAAATCTCATAATTAACTTATAACACATAAGTTACAATCAATATACAATATATCAATTGTTGACAGATTTAGTTGTAATTAATCATGTTGCTTATTTATTTTAAGTTAGTTTGAATTATGGAGCAAGTAAAATCATTGAATTGCTTCAATTTCCATAATCCAAACAACCCAAAATAAATATTAAATACATAAATACTAAATATCTATGAGTTATATACTAGCACTTAAATATTTATAATTATCCTTGAATAATCACCAATATGATATATGAGTTATACACATGACAATCACTCTCTGGATAATTAGTAATTTTAGAAATACTTTCTAAGCATATAAAATATTGAGAGTTTTATACACATAACTTAGAAAATATTTCAACTTTCAATATTAGTGTTTTTAGAAATAAGCATTGATTACTTAGAACAGTAATACTAAAATTATCATAATTATTGCTACAAGATACAAATAACTATGCTGTATATTATTTTAATATAATTTAAATTATGAGACTGATATGGAATGGAATTATTTATAGTCATAATTTAAATCAATTAAAATAAAATTCAAACTTAACGCTGTAATACTTAACTACCACAAATGTATATGACATTGTAATCATGATAATCAAGCTAGTAGCACTAAGTACGAGGTACTGGATTATTGATAAATTCACAAGTCCTCTAAATATTAAAGATTTAATACTTGTGAACTTATATTAAGAATTCCTTACAGATGGGATTTCCAGCTAATATGCAATGAATGATATCCCACACTTACAAACCAGTCTTGAAAAATTAACTTTGACAAGTGATTTAATAAATGTTTCTACAAGTGACTCTTTGATTAAAAGACATGCTCTCTAAAGTAATGATACCCGGTGTGAAGGTGCCTTGTCATAGAGTATTCACAAAGTTGTTGGATTACAAGGTTTTATTTCTCATTATAACAAGAAATCAATCTTCTTCCACGAAGTTGACAGCTTCCCGAGATGCTTCTCCTGTCACTAATTGACAGCTTAAGAGATGCTTTTCCTGTATTTCTTACAACCTGCGTAATCTATATCCATATAGCCAAACATCTTAAGCACAATATCTTTAGGGTACTTTACTCCAAGAGTTGGTAGTCCCTTAAGATATCCAATAATCTTATTAATAGGTATAAGATTGTATTATCTAGGATCCACTTGGAACCTTGCACTTTGGCATCTTGAGAACATTATATCACTACACATATATAACATTATGTTTGTTCCTAGTGATAAGAGAGTTATTAATACGACGCTCTACTAGTTCATATTTTACTGTAAGTCCAGTTAGAGTGCCATACCATGTCCTTGACGATTGCTTGAGTAGTATACTGGTTCATACCAACCTGAAGTGAGCTTGTGAAGAAGAGATATACAGAGTCCAATTGATCTGCTACTGCAAAGTCTATGAACTGTTTTGTATTGAATTTCTCTTTTGACTCACGAACCAGGAGTACACTTGTTCACATTTACCAGAGTACAATTCCAGGTAGACTTTGCAACAGGTTCCTGATATGTCATAATATCCTCAAGTCTCGTCACTGGTGCTTTTTGTTAGATACTGCTTCCTGATAATAACCTAGCATCCAGTTTGGCCTTTTCCCTCGTAACAATGCAATTTCCATCCAGTTTGACTTCTGGTTATCCTTGCACCAATTACAATATTGTCCTTTGGTTAGGATACCAGCTTCCCTACAATCTGCTTGCTTACTGATTGAGTTCATCTTGCTTTGCAATCACCAAATCAATCTGGATCTATCAGAGCTTTTGTAACTTTCTTAGTTTCTTCTTCAGATAGAAAACTAGAGAAATAATCATTCATGCTCAGTAGCCCTGCTAATCATTACTCCATGTAATATCCCTTAATTTTTAAAATTAGATTGATAATAGAATAAAAAAAGATTAAAATTAGATAAGGAGTAGGATTTAAAATTTAAATTAGACTAATGGGCCTAAAATTTGGATTAGATTCTAATATGGATAACTTGTAGGTTAAGATATAGTGTTTTTGTATCGTTATAAATATACCATATTCGTCTTCCTCACCTTAATTATTAAAATTCGTAGGGCTTTATTCACTAAAATGAGCAATCTTGTAAAATTCGTAAAAAATTCATCGTAAGTCAGAATTAGTTGACTCTGGACTTTCCGGAAAGGTCTTTTCATTCTCTACCACTTTCATGTTTTGTATTTTTCAAGAAAATGTCGTTTAGAGGGTCAAAAAGAGTAAAATCAGATCTGGTCAGGCTTTAAGGTAAGTACGTTTTGACTTGCTTTTATTTTTGAAAAAATTTGATACTTTGATTTTTGAATTTCGTATAAGATATAAGAATTCTATTTCGAACTGTATAAGAAAAAAGATACGAAAATCTTTTGAAACCCAGTCTCTACGTTATCGAACCCGTTCGTAATTTACGCTATAGTTCTGAAACTAGCCTTAAATACCCTTATTAGGCGCACAAGTGTGCAACTTTAGATACCTATTAAGGGCGCGTAATTATTGAACTTTAGATGCCGGCCACTGGCAAAGTGTGGTATAAAGAATAAGAAAAAGAATTAGATGCCGGCTACTGGCAAAGTGTGGCCGTAGATCAAGACTGTGGTATTTATAAGAATTATCATTTCATTCTGTTTTATTATGTTCTGATCTTTTATAAAATCTGCTCTGTTCTGTTCTAAATTCTAAATTTTAAAATATAAAACTTTGGGTTGGATTTATTTTAGAAAAAATTTTACAAAATTATTATTGTTTTGAGAAAAATCGCTTTTATTAAAACACCCATTATTTTCCGGTAAAATAGTTACTCACTTTGTACTTGCTGAGCTTTGTAGCTCACCCCTTTTAATATTTCAGGGTTTTGTGTAAGATTCAAGATGGATAACATTGGAGTTCGAGGACTTAGGTTTTGAGTAGATTGACTTTTGGACTTCCGTTACCTGCGCTTTTGTAATAGACACCTTTGTAATAGAGATTTTGAATTAGTAAATTGTATTTTGTATTAGTTTCGATTTAGAATTAATAGTCCGGAAGTGCGGGCGGTTACATTTGGTATCAAGAGCAAGCTGTCCTTCGGAGTGTATTAGGTATGGGACTAGTACATTCGCTAGGATGAGTTTCTGTAGACCATAGTTTGACCTATAGGAGATTAGAGAGAGTAGACGTGTAGGATTGTTGTGAATTTGGGGATCAAATTCTTTTAAGGAGGGTAGTATGTAATATCCCGTAATTTTTATAATTAGATTGATAATAGAATAATAGAATAAAAAGAGATTAAAATTAGATAAGGATTACGATTTAAAATTTAAATTAGACTAATGGGCCTAAAATTTGGATCATATTCTAATATGGAGAACTTGTAGGTTAAGATATAGGGTTTTTGTATCGTTATAAATACACCATATTCGTCTTTCTCGCCTTAATTATTAAAATTCGTAGGGTTTTATTCACTAAAATCAGCAATCTTATAAAATTCGTAGAAAATTCATCGAAGTCAGAATTCATTAATTCTAGACTTTTCGGAAAGGTCTTTTCGTTCTCTACAACTTTTGTGTTTTGTGTTTTCCAAGAAAATGTCGTTTAGAGGGTCAAAAAAGTGTAAAATCAGATCTGGCCAGGCTTTGGGGTAAGTACTTTTTGACTTACATTTATTTTCGGAAAATTTTTGATAATCTGATTTTTGAATTCCGTATAAGATATAAGAATTCTGTTTCGAACTGTATAAGAAATAAGATACGAGAATCTTTTGAAACCCAGTCTCTACGTTTTCGAATTCGTTCGTAATTTATGCTATAGTTCCGGAACTAGCCTTAGATACCCTTATTAGGCGCACAAGTGTGCAACTTTAGATCCCTATTAAGGGCGCGTAATTATTGAACTTTAGATGCCAACCACTGGCAAAGTGTGGTATAAAGAATAAGAATAAGGATTAGATGCCGGCTACTGGCAAAGTGTGGCCGTAGATCAAGACTGTGGTATTTATAAGAATTATCATTTTGTTCTATTTTATTTTATTCCGATCTTTTATAAAATCTGCTCTGTTCTGTTCTAAATTATGAATTTTAAAATATAAAAATTTGGGTTAGATTTATTTTAGAAATATTTTACAAAATTATTATTGTTTTGAGAAAAATCGCTTTATTAAAACACCCATTATTTTCCGGTAAAATAGTTAGTCAATTTGTACTTGTTGAGCTTTTTAGCTCACCCCTTTTAATATTTCAGGGTTTTGTGTAAGATTTAAGATGGATGGCATTGGAGTTCGAGGACTTAGATTTGGGGTAGATTGACTTTTGGACTTCCGTTAGCTACGCTTTTGTAATAGACACCTTTGTAGTAGAGATTTTGAATTAGTAAATTATATTTTGTATTAGTTTTGATTTAGAATTAATAGTCCGGAAGTGCGGGCGGTTACACTTCACCATCTGGATCACTTAAGAACTAGACTCTGGGAATAATATTGACATCAAACCCTTTGTCTCAGCAGATATGTTCTTGTAGTGTCCTCTTGATTTTTAATGTGGTGTTGTGTTTGACTAGTTGATCCTTCTTTTTGCTCCCCCTAAGCTGTTGCCGGGATTTCCTGAAAATCCTTACCCTTGTTGACTGGCTTCATTGAAGTAATGAGATATGTTATACACTATCATTCCACTGCTTGGATACGAATCATCAATACCATTAATTTCTCCTTTAACAGCTTGGAGCATTGAGTTGTTGAACGGTGACTGTCTATCAACTTCTGTTGATCAACCATAAATGCCCGGTAGAATGTATACTCCACTGAGTAGCCAATAAGAATATCCTTACAAGTCTTAGTTGCAAATGCCAAGATCTTCAAACAACTGAAAACATTTAATTGTTTGCTTCTGTAGAATATTCTCTCCAAACACTTTCAGGTTATCAAGTGTTTGCTTCTGTTGGCCATTAACTCATTAGTGGTCTTCATGTATACATCCTGATCAAGGCTTGATCTTACTTGTTGCAAACTGTGTTAACTGCTTCAGCCCTTTGATATTTAGAGAGTCTTGATTAGCTTGACATTGTCCTTGTTGCTTTAATCAAGTTCTGGTTCTTTCTTCATACCACTCCATTCTGACACGGAGTTTCTAGTGCTGAATATGTCTCAGAATATTCATGTTGTTATAGATATTAATCAAAAATATTTCTTCAATTCAGTCCCATTATCTGACCACAAGATCATTTCTTTTACAGTTACTTCCAGCTTGATCTTCTAATACGATCAATCACCATTTGTGATGTCATATCTTGAGAATGCACAAACAATAACTTTGTGTTAAGAGTAGTCATCAATCATCACTGAGGTATATCTTTACTTTGATGTGATGTTGTCTTTGACTTCTCTTCCTGACATGCCTCACATATATTTCATCCTTCTAAATTCCAGATGAGGCAGTCCTCTCACTAAATCCTTTTTACAAAAGAGTTCCGTGTGTTGATGTTCAAGGGTGAGAGCTTCTAATGCCATAACTAAACTTTTGTCAGATAAAGCATTACAGTAGAAACCATTGACTTCACCTTTCCTGAGATTCTAGTCTAGCCACGAGCATATCCTTCCCTTACTCTTAACTAGAGCAAGCTTATCAACCTTTCTGCTTCAGATGAGACACTAATCCTTCATTGAATTGACATTATGTCCTTTGATGAAGAACTGTCTGATAAGAGGATTTGTGCCTTGATTCTTCAGCAAGAAAGATGCTTCAATTGTTACTCCAATGATTAATTGTTATCAATGATAACAATTGTTGAATCCATGATGACATCCATTTTTCTGTATAGCTTCTCCCATAGTGAAAACCTTCGCTGTCATCTCCAAAAATTATTGACGAAATAGCTTTTGTTGATCACATTTGATTGTGAGGCTCTTTCTTTGATCATATGCTTTGAGTATCAATTACCAAGAATACATATAAATCAATTAAGCTGTTATGTCATGCGCTCATAAATGGATTAACAGTTCTTGGTATCCAACTTATCTGTTTGGGTCCAGATGGATTAGAGATTTTAATGTAAACAGAGATAACAACATCTGCAACTTTATCATGCTAATTTTTATCTTTGACTGATCATTTTCTCCATTTTAATGCCCTTGATAAAATAGTCTTTAGGCTAGGAGAAAAATGTTTCCAACCTTACATAAGAAGGACGAGCAGTCTTTTCCCTATTGAAATCCTAAACATGCTTCTTCTACAATTAATGCAAGTACTAAGAGATGCATTCATGGCATAGAAATAAGCAAGCATTGTATTAGGACTACATGGCATTCATTCAGAAAAATTACACATAAGAATTAAGCAAGACAGGCATGATATGGAATAAATAGAATTAATAAATAAATCATTAATTCTATCTAGTCCAATCCTGTTAACGTATCACATCTAACTATCTTAATCCAATTGTAAATTAATACATCTTAACTAACAATTCAGATCAAATAAATAAATCTTATTGTAATAGGATACAGAAGATAAGTATTAACAAAGGTCTTAAGTGCTGGAAAACATATATCTCACTAAAGCAATTTATCATGTTCAACAAATATTCAAACACATATTTAAGATCATCTAAAGTAGCATGCACAAGTTAAACATCAATCCTAGTTACCAGAGACATATTCTAGTGAACTAGTTCAACATTATCTATGTGTGATGCTATCATGCTAGTGAAAGTGTTAAACATTTAAACAATATGATATTATAATGCACTGAATATTGAGAGCAAAATATTGCAGTGGTGCAAGAAATTAAAACCTGAGATATGTAAGTTGGACCATCTTTAGAGATTTCTATGAAAGCAAGATATTCATTATTCTCGTCATCTGATCCATCCCAACTCTTTCCCATGTACTATGAGTTTTGACTAGCTGCTTTCCTAAGAAAACATTTCACCTTTGTCACAGCTCTTCAACTGAATCCCTACTCATCCTTATTTGTCAAACTTCTTGTTCTATTGTAGCAAAACCCCTGATAGTTACTTGACACATATATCATGTCAAAACTGTAGCTATCAAATCTTGTTAATGTCCCAATCTCAGTCTTGTAATTACCCCTTGAACTGAATCTGAAAGAATCTCTGCTTCAGAATAGATAGGCTCCTTGGATATAATATAAGTACTCCTTGTGAATCTGATGCGACTAAAATTTCCTGACGTGTGAAACACTGCCCTGACGTCCAGTCCCTCAAGTACTTCTATCTGAGCTTCCTTTGATTCAACTATCAATAACTCTTACATTCTGTCATGAGGTTCCAACTTAAATTCTTGTAACTGAGATGTTTGTTTATCCCCACTATTCTCTCTGACCTCCACAATTCCTGCCTTTCTGATCTCTATGATTCCCGGATATATGTAGCATTGGTACAAACCACTCTGTGACTATATAATCTGAAATCATTAGAGTTGTCTTAAAATCTTCGAGAAAATATGTACCAGTAGAAATTTCATTCATTTCCCGCATCTGAAAATCCAGTGGTATCCTATGGAGTAAGCCTTTGAGGATGTTCCACAATTTTCGTCTTTAGGTCTTGAAATTATTTTCATTGGAGTGAGAAAACCTTTATCTTCAATTTCCGTATTCGGGAATTTTCTGTCTGAATAGCACATGGTCTTCGTTTTTTTCGAAAGATTAAAACCATATTTGAAGCCCAGAGGAATCTTGAGTCTACCAATATTTTCAGTACCCTTAATTTTAATATTTAAGAAAAATTTAAATTTTCAAAATTTTTAATTTTCTTAGAAAATAAATTAATCAAAAATAAATGTTTACATAAAATCTAATTTTCAAGAATTTTGAATTTTATTAAAAATTAAATAAAACGTAAATTATTATTTAAGAGAAATTTAAATTTAAGAATTTTAAATTTCTGAAAATAAATAAATAAATTAGAAATAAAAAAATGGGGCTCCAGAATTTACTTAAGGACTAACTGGCGACTAACAATTACAACTCACGACTTGAATGAACTCTGCTTTGCTGTTGTCGCAGGTTGCAAGTTAACTGAATTTATCCTTATATTGATTTCTGTTTAATTATTAACCTGCGACCCAGTATAAAATAATTGCATATTTCAGGTTCAGGGCTGCCATTGGATTTCTTCTGCGTGTGTGGTGCAAGTAGGCTGCTGTCTTCTTCTTTTTTTCGCGCGTGATCTCCAACCAACTGCAGGCGCGAGTAGATTGCTTGTTCCTGCGCATTTGCGGATATAAAGTTTAGTGCTCGGTTAGTGGTTTCATTTTTTTGAGAGGAATAGTATTTGGAACAGTAAAATGAGAAACACAAGATATTCGGGGAAATATATATTCGTATATAAATCCACGAGGGGTGTTGCTACACTCTGGTAAATAAATTAACCGGCTATAGTCTAAGAACAACAAAGTTCCTAGCTTCTACAAAGATCAACAAATTAAATCCTATACAATCTTCTAGCTTTTATTTGTCTAAGGATTTAATTACCGGGTAACGATTATAATGCCCTTAAGAATATACAAGAGTTAAACCGGGCATTATAACGTTACTCCGGTGAGAAGTTAAACGGATAATCAATGTGCTTGAACTTCTCTGAAAATCTTTTCATCTATTTTCACCAGCTCTTTGGGAGAGAAGATGAACATAACCAATCTGATTGTTGAATCTTATTTGCTACTTGTGTAGATTTTTTATCAATAATGTGTGGCTGAGGAGAGAGCTGAGATTAGGAGGGTATAACCTGCGACTAGCTTTTGCAACCTGCGACCAGCTAAACAAAACCAACTTGATTCACAACATGCGACTAACTACTACTCAACTGGCGACTAACAAAATTCTTTATTTTTTCCAACACAATCTGCGACCAACTGTACAAGTACATGTACTTGGTTTTCCAGGATTCTTTTATATGTTTATTACATATGTACTCAACCTGCGGCCATGTAAATGGTTGCATGGTTGTTTTTATTTCTTTTATTTCTTTTTCCTTTTTTCTTTTGTTTTCCTTTTTTTTTCTTTTTGTATTTTCTTTTTGTATTTTCTTTTTCTTTTTCTTTTCTTTTCTTTTTCCCTTTTTTTGTTTTTTTTATTTAAGTTTAAATTGTAACTAAATTAATTTATAAAATAAACTTAAATATAACTTATATAAATAAACTAATTTAGATTTATAAAATAAACTTATTTAAAGTTTATAAAATAAATCATTTTAAGTTTATTAAATAAATTATATTAAAGTCCGTTAAATAAATTTATTAATTTAACAATTAAACTTTGAGCTTCTCCAGTCCCTCGAGCAGTTTAGCTGTATACCCCACGCACCTCTTCTCGTACTTTAACAGATTAATGTTCAATCCAAGTATGTTCATCAACTTAACAATTCTTTTATAAATAATACACAGATTCCTTTCACGAGCTATTGACGCCTAGTGCAACTGGTCTGATTCACAGACGACTAACCCCGATTCAGGTTTTCATATTATAGCCTTGATTAAATTGTTAAGCTTGCAATAACTTTATCGCTTTAAACACTGAATGTCAATAAACAAATGTACTTTCACTGGAATCCTTTCTGGTACTTTAGACAACGTCTTCATTGCTACTACAATCTTGAATACTTCATTCACTATTCATCACCGACGCTTGAACATATAAATGAACTCATGTCAGTGAGTATAACTTCAAGACTGCAGCTGTCTTCTTTAACCTCTGTCTATACCCTATCTTCAATTCTTCAGATTCCTATGCTTCATATACTGTCTATCTTCAATCAATGCCAATACACTGAAATCTTCTGGTAGCACTTATACACTGAATCTTCATCATTTCTGAAAGCCTGAAATTCTTTAATCTTTATTCTTCACTGAGGCATGAACATATTAATGAGCTTCTTTCAGTGACCTGTAAATAGACTTCAAGTTTTTTTCTAATCTTTTGATTCTTTGTATTTACTTTATCTTCATTTCTTCTTATTTCGTGTGTAGTCTAGTATTATTAACCTGTCCTGTTCTAGTGTTGTTCTCGTGTTGAGTTATCACGTAACTGTTCGTACTGCTACGTAGTCTCACCAACATTTGTAGTTGTAAATTGAACTTGATCAATTTCCTTCTCAGTAGGACTAGCTAGCCTTTTTGCATTAGCTTTCTTTCTAATCCCATTTACCCACTCTGGTTTATCTTCCTTCTTATTTGGTTCATCAGCTAAAGCCTTCTCAGTTTCAAATGAAACAACATGCATTCAAAATTTTCTTTTTACTCCTTTAATTGCTTGCTTCTTCCTACTTTTCTAAGCTCCAAGTCTTCTATTTTCTTCTTCTTTAGCTTCGCCAAACTGAGGGTGTCCATTCATCACAGAAATCATTTTTCCATATCTATAGATTCTTGTAATTTTTGGTCTTAACATGGAATCTTTGGTGATTTTGAAGCTTTCAATTGATGCACCCATCAGTTTGCCTTCATCTGGCCTCGGAGGAAAATAGTCAACCTACATTGGGTGCTTTGTTGATATTGTGACAATTGCTTGCTTAGGCTTTAGCACCACAAAGTTGTTAAACTCATTCTTTGTTGAGGGTTCGCCCTTATCTCCTTTTCCTAGTTGCATATCTTCTATGGTGATTGGCTTCAACTGTGTGAAATGCTTCACAGATTGATCCTGAGTAGCAGTTGAGTCAAAAACCACAAAGTGATTTACATATCTTCCATGGTAATTGAGTTTGAGCTTCTTGGTTTGAAAGTATCTTGGCCACTGAATTCTCAACAACTGTCATTTTGGAACCCAAGGCCTCAACCTTCCTTTTTAGATCATTGTCCTTTATGAGTTTCTGGTGAATATCCTTCATAGTAGACTCAGAAAGCTTAACCTCTTTTTTGTAATTGATGTATTTCTTGACTATATCAATGGCTTGTTTGAGCTCATGCACATCTTGATTCTGTTTAAGAGTCTGAATTTTGTTCAGTTGTAGAGATTCAAGATGGGCTTCTAGAAAACATCTGGTACTAGCATTAGTGGTGGCTTGAATGGATGATTAAGTCTGAGAAATGAGCTTGAACATTGTGGAGTTGAAATGGTGATAACTGCAATCCTTGGTTAGCATTCAGGCTGGAGTACCTGTAGTGGAACTAGGGCCTGGAGCTCCCCCTAAGTTCATGCCAGCTTCATCAATATCTTCCCCATTTAACTAATCACCAAAGGAGTCACCAAAATAAAATCATCACCCGTTGTAGGTGGAAGAGATTTGATTGCATCCTTTGGTCTTAGTATTGAAGCTGTAGTATGTACCAGATTAAGAACCCTCTCTGCTTTCTCATTCCCCTGAACAACCAATGTTTGGTAGGTTGTAACAGGATTGGTAAATGTCTCAGCATCTAGGGAAATAGAATCTATAACAGCCCTGTATTCATGCTGATATAGTATGTTTCTTTCTGCCTTATTGACATTCATTGACTCACTTGTAATGGTTTCCAACTTTATTTCTCCTGTACCTGCTTTTCTCTCATTTTCTCTCTCTCTTTTTGCATTAAGGGATCCCCTTGGCTTCCCACCCTCACACACTCACCTTCACCATCTTAGATGGGACTCCTCTTGCTCACTTTTACCATGCTGGAAGAAATAACACATGGTTTTAATTTCTTCTTTATGATATAAGTTTGAGTTTGGTATGTGTCCCTTCCCCTTTTGGCCTGTGCTCTTGGTTGAGAGCTTGTTTCAATAGTTACACCCTTTTGGGTGTATGTAACCAGTAATGAGCTAATTTCCTTATTAAGCACCACAGTCTGTTGGGAGACTGTGATGTGGCTGGTTTGGTTTACATATACCTTACCCTCCTTATCCCTGGGGTTTCTTTAATGTTCACCCCTTCCCTCACCCACCTTACTACCCTGAGCACGCCCCTCAAGTGAAGTGGTAGTTGTTACAACTGATGTCTTTTGAGAGGCAATAGAGGTTGGCTTCTTTGAATTGGATTTTGATTTAGGCTTTGTGGCTTGGGTAGGCATCTGTTTGGTCATTGTCAAAAATGCCATTGCGACATTTAAAATTGAAGAAGTAATAGGTGGAGAAGAGATTGCAGCAAGAATAGTTACCTCATTTACCTGTTGTGTCTTAAATATTGGAAGATAGTTGAGAGGCACTTCATTGTTGAGGTTGTTCTTGCTCAAATCTGCAACAACTCTCTTTTCTTGAACCCAACAAGCAAGCTTGTTGTTTGGGTTCTCAATTACAAGGCCCTCAGAAACAAAGTTAGCTAACATCATCAAGAGTCTAGCATAATATACATTTCTGGGCCTTTTCTTAATATCCCCTAATGTATACCCTAACTCTAGCATGACATAATTACTGATGTTAAAATACTTATCAGTCAGGAGCATGTAAAGCATGTTAAGCAAGAAGAAGTGATAGCATCAAAATTACTAATTTTTCCAGGAAAACACTTTGATAAAAGAATCACATATAAAACTCCACTCTTTCCTAAGACCCTTTCTCCTGGTATTACCTAAACTAGTAGTTTCAAGAGAATAGCCCACGTAATTGAGCAAGTTGACCACATCAGTGTCAGTGTGTGTAACAGTTGTATTATTTTCAGGTATTTTGAAGCAAAATTGAATAACATCTGAGTTAACACTATAGTAGCTACCTTTGAGAGTAAAGGTAATTGTCATGTCTAAGGAATTGAAAATAGAAGATGACCACACTTCCTCCACAACTTCGCAAAAGATCACTGGATACTCGAGCATAGAATATTTCAATTTGCAGTTGCTAATGAAGTCCATCATCTTGTGAAAGTCTTCAGAGTTAACAACACTCTTGTCCACAAGTATGACGAAGTTATTTTTCTCATATATGAACATACTGAGACATTATTTTGACTATAGGTGCCATTGTTGCTAAGTATGCAGTTACAGAGAGAAAGGGGTTTTGAAGATAAAGAGAGTAAAAGTTGATAAGTAATTCAGAGAGAGATAAAAGTGAAGTATAGAAATGAATTGGGCTTTTATACTATCTCTAAAAAAGATAAACAAATAGGTAAAAATAAAATAAAGTATCCAATGATATTTGCCAAAAATAACCATTTAAAAATAAAGCAGACTGTAGAAATTCCAAAACTTATCCATCAACATATACATACACACTGTAAGTAAAGTCGACGGCTAAGGTTTAGAATTAAAGGCTATGATTGAATCAACTCAACGGATACATGATGTGCCTTTATCACTTGAGAGATAAATTACCCAAAAATATTTTAACTTTCAACGAATAATTCTTATTGTTATATATTGAATTCTCAATGATCGGAAGAAGCTCAAGATCTGGCTGTTCGGGTGTCATCAGTATCTGATATATCATCAGGGTTTGATAAATCATCAGCATTTGGATGTCATCAGTATTTGAATCCATTCTACTCTAGGGATTTGTTCTGTTCCTTGTAATGTGGAGCAGATATCTTTTACGTCTGAGTTATAGGACTTTATCTATTCGGTTAAAGATATGTATCAGTTTCAGTTAGTTTTTGATAATGCATATCTTAGATTGATTTATTGTAGCTGTGTAGTATATAAACACTGTTTAGGTCATCACTTAGTGTATCGATCTCGAGTATCATTCGACCTAGCAGCTCTCAAGAACATCAGTATTTATTGAGAGGATTTTGTAACAGTTTTTATCAGACATATAAAAAGTTGTTATATTTTATTACTTGTTCGAAACATTTATACAATTGTATCCAACCCCCTTAAACAATTGTATCTTCACTGGGCAATAATTAGTTTCAGAGCCCACTAATAAATCTACAATAAAAAATGATCTAAACATGTCTCTGAACAAGTATGAAAGCATTAAAATTCCCATTCTGAGAAAGACTGAATATCCAACATGGAAGGTGAAGATGCTCATGCACCTGGAAGCTACAGATCCATATTATCTCGACGTAATCAATAATGGACCCTTCATGCCAATAAAACTAGTGCCTGCAACTCATACTGTTACTGCACATTATCAGCCGAAGGAGAAGACTGAGTGGACACCAGAAGAGAAAGTAGTTGTGCTGAAAGATGTAAAGGTAAGAAACATTTTACATAGCAGTCTTGATTCTGTGATGTCAAACAGGGTTATAGCCTACAAGACTGCCAAAGAGATCTGGGATGCTCTTGAAACTCAATGTGAAGGAACCATGGCCATCAAGAAAAGCAGAAGGGCTGTTTTGATTCAAGAATATGAACACTTTGAGGCCAAGCCTGATGAAAGTCTCACTGACATCTATGACAGATTTCTAACCCTGCTCAACAATCTATCTTTGGTGGGAAAGGTTTATGATCGAGAGGATTCAAACACCAAGTTTTTGAGAGCTTTGAGTAAAGAATGGGAGACTCGGACTTTAATTATACGACATCGGTATGATCTGGAAGTAATTACTCTGGATGAAGTCTATGGCATGCTGAGAACTCATGATTTGGAGGTTCAGCAAAGGAGGGAGAGGAAAAACAACAAAGGGAAATCTGTTGCTTTGAAAGTAAATGAGAAAGCTTCAAAAGAAAAGTTTGTTGGAGCTGTACGAAAGAAGAACAATTTTCCAGAATCAGATACTGATGATTCATCATCAAATCCTGATGATGATACTGATTCTGAAACTGATGAGAACATGACAGATTCTGATGTCATGCAAATGGCCGTATTGTTGGTTAAGGGCTTCAGGAGGATGCAATACAGGAAGTCTAAGAACAATAGAAGCTTCAGAAAGAAGTTCACTGGAGGTGAAATGAAGTCAACTGGGAGAAAAGATGGAAAAGACTCTAAAGTTGGGAAGGTAGACAGGACAAAGATCAAGTGTTACAACTGTGACGAACCTGGTCACTTTGCCTCAGAGTGTAAGAAAACGAAGCATGATAAAGGAAAGAACAAAGCCCTGATCACTTCAAGCAAGAATTGGATGGACTCTTCTGATTTTGAAAATAATGACACATGCTATGCACTGATGGCTGACTTTGATGATCTTGTTTCCTCTGAGTTTAAGGTACAAACTCCTTTCTTCTCTCTTGATACTGGGAATATATCTGAGTTGAAATCTATTCTTAAATCATTGTATGGTAATTTTAAGAATAAGACTCTAGAAATTGATAGACTTATAACTGAAATTGAGATCTTGAACTTTAGGAATAAACAGTTAGAGTCTGACTTAATAAATCAAATATATTTGAAGAAAGAATCTAAGAGAGCTAAACATACAGTAAAAATTCTTAAGGCTAGATACAGTATGTTAGAAAAAGATCTAGAAAATGAGAGAAAAACCCTTAAAGCCTGAACTGATTCAGGCAAAAAGGTCCATGAGATAATCTCAAAGAAAAACTGGAAAGAATGCTTAGGCTATAAAGATGGAGTTAAGGATGTTGACACTGAAAATAAAATTACCCTTAAAACTCCTGTTAAGTTTATCTCTTCAGAAGCTGATGAACCCAAATCCACTTTTGAAAAGGGTTCAACATCAGTATCACAAGAAAAACTGATAAATGATAAAACTCAAAGAAAGGAAAGCAAGGAAACCATTAAGTCTGTTAAGAAAGAAAAGAATATAGGACTTTTGTCAGCAAGACAATTGAAAAAGAAA
Source organism: Apium graveolens (assembly GCF_009905375.1). Classification (NCBI taxonomy): domain Eukaryota; kingdom Viridiplantae; phylum Streptophyta; class Magnoliopsida; order Apiales; family Apiaceae; genus Apium; species Apium graveolens. The sequence goes on from NC_133655.1 coordinate 111,963,350, forward strand.
TTATTTGTGGTTACTGACAAACCTCAAGTAAAAAGTCCTAAAAGAAACAGGAATGGTAAGCAATGTATTTCTAAGGATTCAATTACAAGGTTGTTCCCAATGCTCCTAGAAAAACTCGTTTTAACTGTGGAAATACTAATTATTTTGCTATTGATTGCAGGAGGAATAAGAAAATGAAAACTTCTATTCCTGAGTCTGATGTTAGGGGTAGATCAGTATTTTATAAACCAAAAAATCCTTGTTTTCATTATGGTAGTAGCTGGCTTTCGATTTATACTTGTAGTTCTTATCACAAGTTGTATCACAATTATTATGAACCTTTGCCTAAGTTTAATAAGGTTGCTTATGTGCTTAATTCTGTTGGTTTTACTAAATCTGCTTCTGACAAGACAAATCCTAACAAAGGAAAAACTGTCAAAAGTACTCCTGACATACAAAGGCTTAAGTTGTCCAAAAAAAGGGCCCAACAAGTGTGGATCCTTAAAAATCCTTCTAAATAATTATTCTTCTGATTGCAGGGTAACAAGAAAAATACACTTGTCATGGATAGTGGATGTTCAGGACACATGACTGGAAATAAATCCCTGTTGTCAGAATTTGAGAAGAAGGCTGACCCAGATGTATCTTATGGAGATGGAAATGTAGGACACACTCTGGGATATGGCGACTTGTTAATTGGAAATGTAGCAATAGAGAATGTAGCTCTGGTGGATCGACTGAAACATAATCTTTTGAGAATCAGTCAAATCACCGACAGAGGTTATCATGTTATATTCTATGACTTATACTGCGAAGTTGTTCATAACAAGTCAAAGAAAACTGTTTTGATAGGATACAGACATGGTAACATTTATGAAACAAGGCTACATGAAAGTCTTGAAAAGGAAGCTACTTGCCTTATCTCTAAGGCATCAGTAGATGAGAGTTGGAACTGGCATAAGAAGCTCTCACATCTCTACTTCAATTCAATCAATGAAGTTGCCAAGAAGGAGCTTGTAAAAGGATTTCCAAACATGCTATACTTATCTGATGGTCTTTGTGATACTTAACAAAAGTCCAAACAAAGAAGAGTATCTTTCAAAAGCAAAACTGAATTCTCCATTTCTGAGCCATATCACATGTTACTTCTGGACCTCTTTGGACCAGTAAACATAATGTCCATCAACAAGAAAAGGTACACACTTGTAATTGTTGATGATTTCACTAGATATACATGGGTTTATTTTCTACACAGGAAGGATGAAACTCTAGAAATTCTTCTGGACCACATAAGGCAAATTGAAAATGGATCTACTCATAAAGTGAAAACCCGGAGAAGTGATAATGGCACTGAATTCAAGAACTCAAAGATGGAGGAATTCTGCAAGTATAAAGGCATAGAGCAACAATTCTCAGCTCCTGGTACACCTCAGCAAAATGGTGTTATTGAGAGGAAGAACAGAACCTTGATTAAAGCTGGCAGAACTCTGCTAGACGAAGATAAACTACCCACTTACTTTTGGGCTGAAGCAGTAAACACAGCATGTTATACTCAGAATATCACTTTGATAAACAAACATGGTGTTACTCCTTATCAAATGCTAAAAGAAAAGAAGCCTAGTCTCAAACATCATAATATATTTGGATGTAAGTGCTTTGTTTTGAGAACTCATACTGATCAGCTTGGAAAGTTTGAATCAAAGGCTGATGAAGGAATCTTTGTTGGATACTCACCATCAAAAGCATACAGAGTGTTCAATATGAGAACATACACTGTAGTAGTCTCCATAAATGTATCTTTCGATGATAAGAAGATTCCTGGTTTTGAAGAAGACACTTATGAAAGCTTAATCTTTGTAATTGAAAATATATTGTTGGAATCTGGATCAAACTCTAATGAACTGTCAAATCCCGATGATCCAAATCCTGACACTCCTTCAGATTCTGAAGATAATCACTGTACTAACAAACCTGCACATGTAGAGGGGGAGCAACAACTAGGGTCAACTGATGGTACTAACACTGAAGAATCATCTCAAGATTCTTCTCAATAATATTTCTCAGAATCTAATGTTGATTCAACATCAGATGAACATGAGTCAAGTACCAATATTTCATCAGGAGATAACACAACAGATGCAGGGGGAGCCTCAAATGCATTTGATGAGGCATACAATTCAGGGGGAGCATCTAGCTCCAGAAGGACACTTCCCCGTGGCAGAAAATGGACTAAAGATCATACTCCTGATCTGATCATTGGAAATCCCGATGATGGTGTAAAGACAAGAAGTGCAACTCATAATGAATGTTTATACCATAATCTACTTTCAAAAGAAGAACCAAAGAAAGTAGAAGATGCACTTAAGGATGCATATTGGGTCATGGCTATGCAAGAAGAATTGAATGAGTTTGAAAGAAATGAAGTATGGAAGCTGGTGCCTAGACCTAAGAACAGGTCAATTGTAGGCACAAAGTAGGTCTTTAGAAACACAACTGATTTTGATGGAACAATCATCAGAAACAAGGCAAGATTGGTGGCTAAAGGATATTCCTAACAGGAAGGTATTGACTATGATGAAACATTTGCTCCTATTTCTAGGCTGGAAGCAATTAGAATCTTCTTGGCATATGCTACTCACAAGAAGTTCAAGGTCTTCCAGATGGATGTCAAGAGTGCATTTCTCAATGGAGAACTTGAAGAGGAAGTTTATGTTGAACAACCACCAGGATTTGTGGATCCTAAACATCCTGACTATATTTACAGACTTGATAAAACACTCTATGGACTAAAGCAAGCACCTAGAGCATGGTGTGAAACCCTTGTTCAGTTTCTACTTGAAAGTGGATTCAAAAGAGGTACAATAGATAAAACCTTATTTTATCTGAATAAAGGTAAAGATTTGCTTTTAGTTCAAATTTATGTGGATGATTTCATTTTTGGATCAACTAATCAAACACTGTGTGATAAGTTTTCAAAGTTGATGCAATCAAGATATCAAATGAGTATGATGGGAGAGATGAGCTACTTCCTAGGCTTGAAGATTAAATAGATTGATAATGGCATCTATATCAATCAGTCCAAGTATACAAGAAATCTACTGAAGAGGTTTAATATGCAAGAAAGTGCAACTGCAAGTAATCCTATGGCAACTGCTACAAAACTTGATCCCAATGAAGGTACAACAGTTGATGTCACAACCTACAGAGGTATGATTGGTTCTCTGTTATACCTAACTGCTAGCAGGCCAGACATTATGTTTGCCACTTATTTGTGTGTAAGATTTTAGGCAAATCCAAGGGAGCCACATCTTATTGCAGTAAAGATAATTTTCAGATACCTCAAGGGTACTTGTAAGTCATATGTCATAGCCTATTTGTATATTCGAGGATTCAACTCAACTCAAATAAGAATGTAATAAGTAAATAGTGGAACTACCATCAGAGAGATCTCGCAAAGTAATATCTGTCAAAGGATTCAGAGACAAGGTTCATCTACAGACTTGAGGAATTAATTCACTGGAAGAAGTTCAAGAAATTGATCATGCCTCAGTGATATAAGTCAAGATCGTGGATTTAATCAAGTGACAGAGATCTCGTCAGAGTATCAATTAATTACAAGGATTTAATCTGAAGAAAATCAAAGTGTCAAAGTCAAGATATGAAGAAACGTCACAGAAGTTAGTCACTCATGAACCAGACAGTACATCGAGTGTCAACGTTGAAGTGGTGGAATTGATTCATAATTTTCAGTGATTTTCAGAAGATTTGCAGAAGAATGGTTGCTGCTCAAGACTAGAATTAATTCTCTATTAATTAATTAAGTCATCTAATTTAATTAAGAAAATAAATTATATCTGCGAAGAATAATTTATTTATTAATTGAATTAATTGATTAATTAATTCTGAATTAATTCTAGGAATTTTCAGAAGTTTAATTGGATTAAATTCAAGCATTAAATCAGCAAGACAATTGAAAATGAACTAGCATGACAATCAGGATTGTCATACCGATTGTCATGCTAGGCCATATTCAATTGTCACACTGAAAGTTACTCTAGGAGGATGATTGTCTTGCTAGTTCATTCTGATTGTCATGCTAGTTCATTCAGATTGTCTTGCTAGTTCATTCAGATTGTCTTGCTAGTTCATTCAATTGTCTCACCGAAAGTCTTGCCAGCTATAGGATTGTCATGCCAAGTCAATTCTATTCGTTTGTTGATTTAAAAAGAAGCAGAGAAGCAGCAACTTATTATTAAGAACACAGAAGTCAAGAAACAAGGCAGAAAAGAAAATCAAGAAGAAATATTTCATCTTTTCATCTGCATACTTCAAGATTAAATTTCTAGATTGTAAAGTTAAATCCAATCCACTAGAAATATTTATCTTGCTCTTGTGTATCAATCTAGCGGATCAAAATCCCTAGAACTTAATCTCAAATTGCGTTTAGCATTTGAATCTATTTTATTACAAAAATAGAAAAAGTTCATGTCGAATTTATTCTAGATTTGTGATAATTAATTTGAGATTAATCCCTTGTAACCGATACCGTAGTTGTAACACCTTTCAAGTTTAATAAAAGTTTTATTTAACTTGAATTTTGTTTCACTATTTTATTCCGCATTTTATTCGACGAAACGGTATTGTTTGCATTCAACCCCCCCTTCTACAAACAAATTGGGACCTAACAATTGGTATCAGAGCCTTCTGATTAACGAACAAATCAAGATCCTATACTTTTGTGATTTTTCAACTCCTTGAATTTTTATTTATTCAAAAATTCATAATGACTTCACATAAAGTTGGAACCGTTAAAATTCCACAATTTGATAAAGAGAATTATATCATGTGGAAGAAGAAGATGCTATTATTTTTACAAGTTGCAAATCCCAAATATTCAAACTTGTTAAAGAAGGGTATAAAAACTCCGATGGTTATTGAACCGGAGGTAATAATAGATGGTATGGTGACTACTGAAGCTAGAACCTATCCAAAAGAGCCTGAAGATTTTACTCCTGCTGAGAAGGAAGAAGCCTCCTTGGATGCCAGCCTTCAATTAATATTAATTGATTCCCTTGATCCCTTGATGAACAGACATGTGATGAACTGTAAAAATTCCAAACACATGTGGGAAACTATTGAGGTGATTAATGAAGGCACAGAGGAAGTTAGGGAGAACAAGTTGGAAATCCTTACCTCTGAATATGAACATTTCAAATCAAATCCAGGAGAAGGAATTACTGAAGTGTTTGAGAGGTACAATGCGTTGATCAACAACCTGAACATCAATGGAAAGTATTATTCAATCAGGGAGGTCAACAAAAAGTTCCTTTTAACACTGCCAGCTCATCTTGAACATAGAATCACTGCCATTAGAGAAGCTAGAGATCTGAGTGAGATTTCTTTGGACAGGCTCTATGGAGTGTTAAAAACCTATGAGTTGGAGCAGATTCAACAGAAGGAAGTCTACGGGAAGGATAGAATGGTCAGCACATCTACTGCACTTGTAGCTGAAGGTCAACAACAACAACAATCTCAACAGTTAGAAAGAATGGTACAGTTTTCCAAGGGTGAGGAAAATGAGTTAGTAGCAGAATATGATCCTCTTACTACAAATCAATCAAGTGATGATTTTTATTCCTTGGAAGAGCTGGAGCAATTGGAAGATGAATCAATGGCCCAAATTGTCAAGAGATTCTCCCATGTCAGATTCAGGAGGAATCCCAAGCTTAAGTACAAGTCCAACTACAACAAATTCCAGAAAGGTGGATCTTCATCCTCTAACACCAGCAGTGGTGGGTACAAAATAGGGATGGTTGATCGAAGCACCATTAGATGCTATAACTGCAATGAGTTGGGACACTTTGCCACAGAATGTAGGAAGCCAAAGCAAGTAAGAAAGAACTCTGAAAGGGCTTATCTGGCAAAGGGAAGAAGCTGGGATGATACTGACAGTGAAGATGAAGATGAAGGAAATCTTGCTCTTATGGCTATTGATGGAAAAGCTTCATCGTCAAGAATAGAGGTAAAACTTTCTGATGCTGAAATGGTTTATCATCTAAGAGGTAACTTAGATTGTGCACGTCGTGATAATGAACTGTTAAGTTTACAGATCACAGACCTTGAGAAAGAGGTCAATGAATTAAGACTTGTGCACATTAATCAAGACAGATTAAAAGAACAGGTATCTTTTCTAGAGAATAGAGTTGACTGTTATAGAAAACTCGAAACTATTCTCAAAGACAAGATCACCGGTCTTGAGACTAAGGTTAGAGCCTACTTCAATTCTTGTTCGAAGGCTAAAGAGTTCTACAGTAAGCAAGCTGTTAATCAAACATCTGGAATAGGTTATGATTACAATGCTGCTATTGGAGAATTAGGCATAAACTCCCCTCCTCATGTATGTGCTAAAGGGAGGGAAGTACCACATGTGCTTAAGGGTGTTGATGAACCCCTCTATAAAGCATCAATTGCTGAACCATTTGATGCGACCTCTTCTGTTATTCAAGAAGAAATACGTGCTGAAGATCTTGCTAATGAGAAGATTGTTTCCAAGTCAAGTGAGTCGAAAGTTCCGGTCAAAGTTGTGAAAGCAACTGAGACTAACTCAGACACACATGAGTTGGATAACAATAATGCCATGTCTACCATGCATAAATTGCCTGCTGTTAATCACTCTCATAAAGCATGTGGTGTTGCTAATTGTATGTCTTGTGCTTTTAATATGATGTATGCTTATTTTAATGGTAAGCATGTGTCTAATGATAAGACTACTCCTCGTCAGCATGTGAATAACATGAAGCATGATAGGTCTAAGACTGCTAGTCCTTCTAAGGCTAGAAAGGAGACATTTGTGCCTAAGCTTAAACAGAAATTTGTTAAGGCTGTTTACAAGGTCAAATGTTCAGTCATTGAGAAAGTTGAGACAATTAAAATTAAAAATGTTGTTTTGCCTGACAAAGGACAATTCTACAAGTATGCCGGGCCCAACCAAGTTTGGGTTCCGAAGAAGGTCTAATCCATTTGTAGTGCAGGGCATTAAACAAGTATAACCGGTAGTGTGGATTCTTGACAGTGGATCATCAAGACATATGACCGGAGATAGAGCCCTGCTATCAAATGTGGTTGAGAAAGCTGGCCCCATGGTTACCTTTGGAGATAACAGCAAAGGTTTATCCGAGGGATATGGCTGTTTGCAAGCTGGGAATGTTATCATTATAATTTTGTATATTGTGCTAGGTTATTATCAGGAAGCATCATCTAACATATAGCACCAGTGACGAGACTTGAGAATATTACGACATATCAGACACCTGCTGCACATTACACTTTGAATTGTACTCTAGTAAGATGTGTACAAGTGTACTCCTGATTGGTAAGTCAAAAGAGGAAGTCAATGCACCACAGTTCATGGACTTTGCAGCTGCAGATCTATTGGACTATGCAATTTCTTCTTCACAATCTCACTTCAGGTTGGTATGAACTAGTATACTGCTCAAGCAATCGTCAAGGACATGGTATGGCACTCTAACAGAAATTGTAATTTTATATGAACTAGTAGAGTCGTCATAATTATGCAACATAACAATTAGTATCTAAAGTACTTGACAAGTATCGGTCAATGATATGTTGTTAACATTATGTTGCAGATATTTGTAAGCTTTTGATATGAATGAGAATTACTTAGACTTTACCCTAAGTGATCAATGTTTTATCAAAAACTCATTCATATTGAAAAACAAAATCAAACTTCTTTCTACATTAGTGATTTCTTATTTCATGTAAAATCTTTTGAAATCACTATTGTAAATCATTTTCTCTCTATTACCATATGTTCTGTGTTACAGGTTCAGTCTCCAATGACTTTCTTTCATTGACAGTCATGAGGTTGAAAACCCACAACGTCTATCCCAGACTGTAAAGACAAACACAAAAAAAAAACAGAACCAACCAACACTCTCTTAACACTAAATATAGTATGAATGAGCGTGAGGGAGATAGTGCCTAGTGCACCACATAAGGAAGGTTCTGTAGTCAACCCAGTGGCTCTGTCTCATACATAGATGAGTAGTATTTAAACCGAGACAACTGCTAGCCCCCATACATCTTCTCAAAAAGATGTAATGGCTGAAAAGGCACAAAAACAGTTACTAGATTCATTCTCTCAATAGGGTGAGTCTATTGAATTTTGCCTGTCGGCCAAGGTATCCGATGTAGTGTCACCACTTCAAACATAATCAATTCTTGATGCACAAGGAGAGGTTACACACACAAAGGATGAGTTGACGGAAACAAGAGTTTCGACCATTTTAAGGTCAGATTCGATTGTTCAAGGTTCGTTAGTGGACCAATTGCCTTTACAGGTGTTAGGAGAGGATACTGATCCAAAAGCCATATGTCAGTGGTCAGTGTCTACCTCCCCAGGCTTAAATCCCCTGGATGCATCTGCGGATAGTGGATCTGACATAGGTGCAGATTGGCAACTTGTTGACAATGATTCAGATATTACCTGATAAGTCACAAGGAAATGTCTTCACAGACATTAGAAGGGAACTTTGATCTTTATGCTAAATTCGTTGGATCATTGTTTACCTTCCCAGAATTCAAATCTGGAACCCTAAAAGGGAAACTAGCAACTTGTAAATTATGACTCAGATTCATCTGACGAGTTTAACAAGGATGGGGATTTGTGAACTCCCATTGCACCACCTGTGACCTCCTTAAGGATGGCTAAGGTGATTTTCCTTGCAGGTATAGCTGATTTTTGGAGCTATGAGAGGGGTGATACACTTGTGAGAATGAGTGTAAACATGAGTGGAGAGAAGAGTGAAACACATGTGAGGTACACTAAAACACAATCACACACTCACAGTGAGGAAGAAAGAGAAACTACTTGTTATTTCTTTTCCAACCAAGTGAAATATGAGAACTCCTTCAGACGACGGCATACATTCCTTCTTTAAGGGGGAGATAAAAGCTTAAGTAATAGTTTGGAGGATTCCTCAACTAAGGGGGAGAAATAGCAGGGAGGAAGAAAAAGATCCTATATGTACACTATACCACACCATTGTTGTTTTTATCTGCGGATCCTATTGTACGGGAGAGGTGGTAAACACAAGGTGATTTCCTAGTAAGGGAAGAAGCTGTTAGGGGAGTACCATTGGTTTTTATCTGCGGATCCTATTGTACGGGAGAGGTGGTAAAACGAAGGTGATCTTCTTTAATCAGTTGATTCTCATAGGGGGAGAAGCAAGAGATATGGGCTTCTCAACAGGAAATGTGGTTGTACAAATGAAGATGGAACTACTTGAAGATATGTTCAGTCTAGAGGAACATCTACTTAGAATCTGGAAAATGTTAAATCTCATCCAGAACTTTTCTACTATTTACTTTGCATGTATGTTTATATCTTTTTCTTATTTGTTAGTTGAGTTATCCTCTAGGTATTTGTGTGTTATTGTCTAACAAACAAATAGGGGGAGATTGTAAGTCATATGTCATAGCCTATTTGTATATTCGAGGATTCAACTCAACTCAAATAAGAATGTAATAAGTAAATAGTGGAACTACCATCAGAGAGATCTCGCAAAGTAATATCTGTCAAAGGATTCAGAGACAAGGTTCATCTACAGACTTGAGGAATTAATTCACTGGAAGAAGTTCAAGAAATTGATCATGCCTCAGTGATATAAGTCAAGATCGTGGATTTAATCAAGTGACAGAGATCTCGTCAGAGTATCAATTAATTACAAGGATTTAATCTGAAGAAAATCAAAGTGTCAAAGTCAAGATATGAAGAAACGTCACAGAAGTTAGTCACTCATGAACCAGACAGTACATCGAGTGTCAACGTTGAAGTGGTGGAATTGATTCATAATTTTCAGTGATTTTCAGAAGATTTGCAGAAGAATGGTTGCTGCTCAAGACTAGAATTAATTCTCTATTAATTAATTAAGTCATCTAATTTAATTAAGAAAATAAATTATATCTGCGAAGAATAATTTATTTATTAATTGAATTAATTGATTAATTAATTCTGAATTAATTCTAGGAATTTTCAGAAGTTTAATTGGATTAAATTCAAGCATTAAATCAGCAAGACAATTGAAAATGAACTAGCATGACAATCAGGATTGTCATACCGATTGTCATGCTAGGCCATATTCAATTGTCACACCGAAAGTTACTCTAGGAGGATGATTGTCTTGCTAGTTCATTCTGATTGTCATGCTAGTTCATTCAGATTGTCTTGCTAGTTCATTCAGATTGTCTTGCTAGTTCATTCAATTGTCTCACCGAAAGTCTTGCCAGCTATAGGATTGTCATGCCAAGTCAATTCTATTCGTTTGTTGATTTAAAAAGAAGCAGAGAAGCAGCAACTTATTATTAAGAACACAGAAGTCAAGAAATAAGGCAGAAAAGAAAATCAAGAAGAAATATTTCATCTTTTCATCTGCATACTTCAAGATTAAATTTCTAGATTGTAAAGTTAAATCCAATCCACTAGAAATCTTTATCTTGCTCTTGTGTATCAATCTAGCGGATCAAAATCCCTAGAACTTAATCTCAAATTGCGTTTAGCATTTGAATCTATTTTATTACAAAAATAGAAAAAGTTCATGTCGAATTTATTCTAGATTTGTGATAATTAATTTGAGATTAATCCCTTGTAACCGATACCGTAGTTGTAACACCTTTCAAGTTTAATAAAAGTTTTATTTAACTTGAATTTTGTTTCACTATTTTATTCCGCATTTTATTCGACGAAACGGTATTGTTTGCATTCAACCCCCCCTTCTACAAACAAATTGGGACCTAACAGTACTGTTTCACTTGGACTTTTGGTATGCAAGGGAAGCTGATTTATGTGGTTATTTAGATGCTGATTTTGCTGGATGCAAAATAGACAGGAAGAGTACATCAGGAAGCTGTCAGTTCTTGGGAGGTAGATTAGTCTCATGGTTCAGCAAGAAGCAGAAATCTATTTCTACTTCAACTACTGAGACTGAATATATTGCAGCTGGAAGTTGCTGTGCTCAGTTGTTATGGATGAGGAATCAACTCATGGACTATGGATTATCATTTTCAAAAATTCCTATTTATTGTGATAATCAAAGTTCTATTTCCATGACAGGAAATCCAGTGCAACACTCTCTTATAAAACACATCAGTATCAGATATTACTTCATAAGGGAGCATGTCATGGAAGGAACCATAGAACTTCATTTTGTTCTTACTGATCAGCAGCTGACTGATATCTTCACAAAGCCATTACCTGAAGCAACATTTACAAAGCTTGTGAATGAACTTGGTATGGTTAATTGGGACAAGTAAATTTATTTCAATTTATATTTGATCAAATCCTGATGTATACTGATCAAATCGTGAGATGTCCTAAATGTTGTTTTAGATGTTAAGCCAAAAATATTTGATGTATTTCATTTTATATGCATGATAAATTAAGTGAATTTATTTGCTAAATGTGCATGTATGAATACATATATCATTGTTCATTACACATCAGTCTAGGGAGACGCGCCTTCAAAAGACATCTTTTGGTTAATTCATTAAGTCAACTCTTCACTTAATAATTGGTCAATTTTTTTATCTCTTGATATTCTTTCTCTATTTCTCTCGGTTATTTAAATGACCACTCACCCTTAGGTCATTTTACCTCTTCTCATACTCAAACACATCTCTTCACTTTTACTTCTCACACACAATGGCGAATCCCAGCTGGTTCTACTATTACGGCACAAGTAGTGTGACAATTTTTCGAAATGGAATCCAAACTCAATATCCCATCAATAACATTCCACACGACATCTAGATTCAACTTCCAGACGTCATCAAAAATGATCTTCTGTTTTTCCAAAGAGAATTTCATTTCCACGATCTTAAACAACAGGAGAAAATCATTCGTCTTTCCGTTCTCTTTTTTGAAAGTAGGAAGAAGAATTAAACATCCTCCATCTGTTTCTCTTCACCATCAGCTTTGTCAGGCTTCTTAGACCAAGGCTGTTGATGTTCAACCTCTTAGACTAGGATTATCTTATAATCTTTTTGCATGTAATCTATAAATTTCATGAAATGTACTCTTCTGATATATTAATGAAATTTCTTTTGATTGCAAGATTTAGTCTATGATTATCTCATATTGTATATATGTGAATGTTCTTTTTGAAGCCTGTTAATCTCTACATCATCTACTTAAATTGTATTTCTTGATGATTGTTTTGATTAAAATTGTGGTTTGCTAATAATTTGTGCTAGCTTGATAATCAACTGTTGAATTCGAATCGACATATCCTGAGATTATCAAATCCTGACAGAAGAACGGTTTCAAATACTGACGATAGGTCAGCATGTTCTAATTCAACTTATAAGTGTTAATTAATCTGAGTAAGTTTTATTGCTACAATTAAGTGTCTCACTTAATTAATGATTAATGGTGGATTATCTAATAAACAACTTCTACAGTTGTATCTTGACATATCTGTATGTATTTTGTCTTTACTTTCGCAATTTACTCCACCGTCGAATTCTATTACTCAGTAATTGTTCCCTGTTCGAAGTCAAATTCACTAAGTTACCTTCTTCATATGAGTGTGTTATACCTATTTCCGAATAGTGAAGCTATAAAATCAGAAGAAATTCTGTGACACAATTCATCATACACATAGTTTCACTGTGCACATCTCACGTTACTCTCACTCACAAGCTATTTACATCATGACAACGTATGAAGTTTCACCACTCTTCAGTCAAACCACAATCATTCATGGAAATACATTTGGCACTAACAATTACCTAGCTCGGCTTAAACATCATCAACTACCATCATCCTTTCATGATATTCAGGATTTTCTACTTCAATGTGCAATTGGGTATGCGCTTACGAATCCTGTTAAGGTGTCATACAGGGCTGTCATGCAGGGCTGGAATACAGCTATGGTAAATTCAACAGACACTGGCTTTTTCGTTGAATATAGGGCCAAAGATATGAAGTTGATGCTGATATTCTGCTTCAAGCCTTGAGATTGCCTGCCCTGGATGGTGCTCCTGATACTCATACCACTGAGGAGATGTTTGATATGCTAAGGACTTTAGGCTATCAAGGAGAAATCACAATATTGGAAAATTGGCCAGGACTAAATTGAAAAGAGATTGGAACTTTTTCTTTGACTACATCAGTAGGTGTTTCTTGAAAAAGACAACAAACTTTGATGTTCTTCCATCCACTTCTCTGAGAATTGGGTACTCTCTTCTTTACTCTGGTAATTTTGATTATGGTAATATTATATTACAGTTCATAATTGCTAAGAGAGCAGATGCTTCAGGAGTAATAGGGTATACTAGATTTTTACAACTGATTTTCAATTTTCTATGCCCTAATGCTATGTTTGACGATGATGAATTACTTCGTGTTTTTCAAATTTCTGAAAAAGCAATCACTGATCATATTAAAAGGGATTAAAAGAACAAATTTTCAGGACCACCCTTTCTTCCTAGAGAGGTCAGGCAAACTCTGTTAAGAAATAGACCTACTCCTATACAAGTGCCTGCAAATCCTGATGCTGGCACCTCTATCACAATTCCTGAGAATCAAGAAATCACCTATCTTGTTTCTAACCCAAGCATTTCTTCTTCCAAACAGCAAACACACCAAGCCTCTAAATTAGCCTCCTCTACTGTCTCTCAAAAGACATCAGTTGTAACAAAAAAAAGGTTGTTTAAGAAATCTGTCACATCTGGACAGAAGGCTAAACAAGCCTCACTGAGTGAGAGTGAGAAGAAAGAAGACTGCTTTCCAATCAGGAAAAGAAGACTAATCATACAAAATAATTCTGAGTCAGATGATCAGATGCCAATAGGGTCCTTATAAAAAAAGAAGAATTTCATTGATCAACATCTTGATGACTTGATTGACACTACTAGAACCAAGGAGCCAACTATTGATGCTAGTGCTCTGCTTGACAAGCTTCCAGTAATTAAAGCAACTGCTGAACACAAGAAAAATTCAAGGAGTCAGTTGAAAAGAAAAAGTGAAGAAGTAGTTGGATACATCAGAAAAAGAAGAAGACTCAGCCTCTTGCCAAGGATGTCAGTACACAAGAACCTAAGTCTCAAAGGGATTTAACAACTGCAACACATCCAGTCACACAAGAACCATCTTCTCAAAGGGAAGATGCAGACAATGAGGCTGAACAGATTATTGTTAATATTGCTCAGAGTGATCTTCTTGCTGACTCTGTTCAACTACTACAGGAAAAGCAAACTCATCAAGAGATACTGTCAAAGGTGGATAAAATCATAAAAGATCCTATTTTTGAGAAGAGCACACAAGAACCTTCACCAAGCATTGCTGAAGCAGCTCACATATCTCAGACTCCACAAGAACCATCAGTTCAAAGTACTGATGCCGGTCTTTCACCTTCTCCTGACAGATCAAATCCTGATGTTACAACAGCTCCTACTGAGAATCATCCTTCAACTGCACTAGCTACAATTTATGATCCCTTACTGATTGCTAGTTTGCAAAAGCATCCTGATGTGCTGTTTGTTCCTCCAATTTCATCACTTCCACTTGAGGACTCACCTTCAGGTATTGCTAACTTCTCATATATTCTCATGTTTGTATGATTATAAATAGTCTCTTCTTTGAGGTTACCTCTATTTATATGACAAACATACAACTCTTCTCAGCCATCTCTTATTTCTTTGCTAAATGTGTGATTGAGCCTTTCTATGAGACTGTGTGAAAATATCAGATTAAAATAAAATAAAAGATTTTTTTTTTGAGTGGCAGTCTCCTGTACTAGCAAAAGGAGAGGTAGCTTTGAGACAAGAATCTTATAAGTTTTTCTTTACTTATAAAGTTTCTTCTGTGAGAATAATATTACTCTTAAATGTAATACATTGTGTGAGATGTGATGAGATCACTTGAAAAGAACAAAGAGATTTAGGTGTTACCTTTTTTCTGTTTCAGGATCTCATCAGCCACAGGCATCTCTTGCAAAGAATCTGGATAAAGGCAAGGCAATTCTGCCTGACTCTGAAAATTCTTCTGATAGCTTGTCTGGTTCTGATAATGACAGTGATGAATATGATTCTGATTCAGCTCAGCTTAAGTCTGCAATTAATGCATTTAAGAAGTCCAATGTTGGTTCTTCTTCACAATTCAATGAAAATCCTTCTTATTACAATGCTGATGCTAAGCATTTTAGACAGACAGAATGGGATTATAAATGGAGACATGCAAATTCTTCTATATCGTCTGCTGTTGGCATGTAACATATTCATCATGCCTATGATGAAATTCAAACTCCTGGTCTGAAGTTGCATCTTAAGTCCTCAACCATTTTTGTAAAGGAATTCACTCTGATCTTGATGAAATGAAGAAGTCTCACGTTGTTGTCAAGGAGAAAATTGATGGATTTTTGCTTCACACACCTACCTCAGCTGAATTCAAAAGTGTGAAAAATACTATCATAGATGTTGTTGAATCTCAACACAACATGGCTTCTAGAATTTCCTCCTTAGAAGAAAAGGTCTCTTCTATAGGTGACAAACTGGATGCTCTGTTTTCTCTTCTTACAAATACGGATGCCAAAAAGGGGGAGAAGATAGTTGCTACAAAATGTACACCAGATTCTATTCAGACAAAGGATAAAGATACTGATGATGATGGTCATAAGAATCATCTAGTTACAGATGTTCAAATTGCTTCTACTGCTCAACAACCTCAACATTTTAATAAGAATGATCCTTCAGGACAAAGGAAGTCTACTAGTGCTTATAAAGCCAAACACAAGTCTACTGCTGGTGCTCCTGCGGATGATGATATTACAATCTCTAATTTAACAGATGCTAAAGGGTTGTTCTTTCCTTATAGGCATAAGGAAACAGGTGAAGAGATTGTCTTGTATTACAAAGACAAGAAGTTTGAGAAAAAGAATGCTAAGAGTGCTCTTGGGTATATAACTGAAGAATTTCCTGATCTCAGACCTGAAGAAGAGGTTATGCAACAAAAGGAGCTTGTTAGATATATTTGTGATATCATGTATAATAGTGATTTGTGTTTAGCTTTCAGATCTTGACTAACAGGACAAATCAGGACTTAACTGGAAATCAGTACTTATACTAAGTCAGAGATTAAGATATCAGAACTTAAGTTATCAGAACTTAAGATATCAGAAGATATTCATCAGAAGATAATATCAGGACTTAAGAAGACATTCAGATAAGGAAGGTGGATGATTGAAAGGAAAGATCAAGACTAAAACAAGAAGAGATATGCATGGAGAAGAATTCTATGAAGAATAGAAGACTTGAAGGAAAAGATAACTAATTGATATATTTTAGGATGCAGACTTATATTCAATATCAATTAGAAGATTATCTTGTAACTGTGTGTCTATATAAACACATCATAGGGTTTACACTATATATGTTATCTTTATCGAGAATATTATTCATTGTAACCCTAGCAGCTCTCGTGATATTTGTTCATCACTGAGAGAGAACGGTTTCATTGCAATACTATTTTATTAATAAGATTATTTTGTGTTTCATACATGTGTTCTTTAATTCGATTTGATTGTAGTATACACTATATTCAACCCCCTTCTACAATGTGTGTGACCTAACAAGTAGTATCATAGCAATCTGTTAACACATATACAGTAAAGATCCAAAACAATCATGTCGGAAGAAGAACAAACTCCAACCAAGCCCACCAAAACTGAAGAAACTCCAAAAACTCAAATCCATAATCGATATGAGACTATTAGGGTTCCCATACTAAAACCTTCTGAGTATCTCATATGGAAAGTGAGGTTGACTATGTTTCTGGAAGCTACAGATCCATAATACCTTGACAGAATTAATGAAGGACCACATATGCCAACCAAGCTCTCTGTTGTAGTTGCAGATCACCCAACAATGACTGAACCAAAGGAGAAAAGTGAATATACAGCTGAAGATATCTCATCTATTACCAATGATGCAAAGTTAAGGCATTTGCTGCATAGTGCCATTGATAATGTCATGTCAAACAGGGTAATAAACTACAAGACTGCAAAGGAGATATGGGATGCCTTGGAAACAAGATATCAGGGAACTGATGCAATTAAGAAGAACATGAAGACTATACGCACTCAAGAGTATGACCACTTTGACTCAAAACCTGATGAGTCATTAACTGGTTTATATGACAGATTTGTCAAACTCTTGAATGATCTGTCACTGGTGGATAAGGAATATGATCTTGAAGATACTAATCTTAAATTCCTTTTAGCTCTTCCTGAAAGTTGGGATTTGAAGGCAACTACTATAAGAGACAACTATGCTCTTGATGAAACTACTCTTAATGAAATTTATGTTATGCTCAAAACTCATAAACTTAAGATGGATCAAAGAAGCAAGAGACATGGGATAAAGTCAAGAATAGTTGCTCTTAAGGCTGAGGAGGAATCCCCCAAAGTGGTTGTCTCAAAGAAAGGCAAGGGAAAGGCTCTCATCACAAAGTCTGATACTGAGTCATCAAGTTCTGATAATGATGAGGATTCAGAAACTGAAAGTCTATCTGAGATGGATGATGATGAAGAGATGATGAAATTGTGTGCTCTTATGGTGAAGGGTATCACAAAGATAATCTACAGGAAATTCAGAAGAGAAAAGAAGTTTTCCAGGAAAAGTGGAAGTTCTGATAAGAAGGGATTCAGAAAATCTGAAGGCAAAGCAGGAAAGTCTGACAGAGGAGATTACTCAAATGTTAAATGCTACAATTGTGGTGAGAAAGGCCAAATATCTCATGATTCCAAGAAAGGAAAAAGTGACAAAGGCAAGGCACTTGTCACGAAGAAGAAAAGCTGGACAAACACTTCAGATTTTGAAAATGAGGTGAACTATGCCTTGATGGCAAATGTTGATAGCAGTTCTGATGCTGCTGAGTTAAAGGTACCTCAAACAACTTATGCTTTTCATACTGATGATATTACTGAGTTGAGATCTTATCTTAAAACCATATTCATTAGCTATAGAGATCAGACTTTAACATGTGATAGGTTAACTTCTGAAAATCTGGCTTTTAAGAAAAGGAATGACTATTTAGAAAAGGAGTTAGTTTTGTTCCATCAAACTCAGAAAGAAAGAGAGGATGCTTTTTATGTTAGAGATGAAGTGTTAAAATTGAATCAATCTCTAAAAACTGATTTAGAAAAGGAAAGAGAGATTGTCAGAACTTAGACTAACTCTGGCAGAACAACTCAGAATTTACTAAGTAGTGGAAACTTGAAAGAGGGCTTAGGTTATGGAGATGATAAAAGTGAAACAGGAACTGAACAAATTAAGCCAATTATTGTTAAACAGACTACTAAGCCAAAGGTAAATCTTGTTAAGTTTGTAGCTAAAACTGTAAAGTCTGATTCTGAAAAGATGAAAGATATTGATACAGAAGTTAAAGCAGAGTCAACTTCTGACAAGTTAAAACAGGATAAACCAGCTGAAGTTAACATAGGATTAATGACAAAGAAGCAGCTTAAGTATAAGATGAAAGAGATTAAGAATGTAAACAAGGTAAAGCCACCTAGGAAAAATAGGAATGGAAAGGAAGTTGTGAATAAAAGCAATTAATATATGCTTGTTCCTAATGCTCCTAGAAAGAAATGCTATAACTGTGGAAATTCTAACCATCTGGCTTCTTTTTGCAGGAAGAATAAGAATATAAACTCTTTACCTTCTAAGTCAGGAGTTAAGAGTCAGTCTGTTAGGTTTAAGCCACAAAATCCTTGTTTTCATTATGGTAGTTTATGGCATTCCATTTATACTTGTAAGGAATATCATAGTTTGTACTATAATTATTATCAAATAAAACCTTCTTTAAAGAAAGGTAGCATTATTCCTTCTAGTGTAAGTTCTAATGCAAAGTATGATACTGTAAATTCTGATAAGAAAAATGTTAATATAAACTCTTATGTTAAATCCGCTGCAAATGTTAACAAACTTAATAAGGCCAAGGGATCCAAGCAAGTCTGGGTCCTTAAATCTAATCATTAGTGGTCTTTGTGATTGCAGGGCAACAGGAAAAACATCCTAATTCTGGACAGTGGATGTTCAGGACATATGACTGGAAATAAAGCCCTGCTATCAGACTTTGTGGAGAAAGCTGACCTAGGAGTTTCTTATGGGGATGACAACATGGGAAAAACTCTGGGATATGGCAATATCAATCTTGGGAATGTCATCATTGAAAAAGTAGCTCTAGTCTCAGGACTTAAACACAATCTGCTGAGTGTTAGTCAAATTTGTGACAGAGGTTATCATGTGGATTTCTTTGAAGAACACTGTGAAGTTGTAAGCAAATCTACAGGCAAAGTTGTTCTAAAGGGATACAGGCATGGTAACATTTATGAAGCCAAGCTTTCAACAATTTCTGATGGTTCTGCAATCTGTCTGTTAAGCAGAGCATCAATTGAAGAAAGCTGGAATTGGCACAAGAAACTCTCTCATTTAAATTTCAACAATATAAATGAACTAGTCAAGAAAGATCTTGTGAGAAGACTACCAAAATCAGTATTTGCTCTTAATGGCCTTTGTGATTCATGTCAAAAGGCAAAACAAAGAAAATCTTCATTCAAGAGCAAGACTGAATCTTCAATTCTTGAGCCTTATCACCTACTACATGTTGATCTATTTGGTCCAGTGAATGTCATGTCTATTGCAAAGAAGTAATATGATATGGTCATAGTAGATGAGTTTACCAGATAC
Organism: Apium graveolens; assembly: GCF_009905375.1. Lineage (NCBI taxonomy): Eukaryota > Viridiplantae > Streptophyta > Magnoliopsida > Apiales > Apiaceae > Apium > Apium graveolens. Next base: position 111,983,096 of record NC_133655.1, read on the forward strand.
ACATGGGTGTATTTCTTGCACACAAAAAGTGAAACTGCATCTATCTTGATTGATCATGTCAAACAACTGGATAAGTTGGTCAAAGACTCTATGAAAATCATAAGAAGTGATAATGGCACTGAGTTCAAGAATATAATTATGGAAGAGTTCTGCAAAGACCATGGAATAAAGCAGGAATTCTCTGCTCCTGGAACTCCACAGCAAAATGGAGTTGTTGAAAGAAAGAATAGAACTCTTATTGAAGCTGCACGAACTATGGTTGATGAAGCAAAGTTACCAACCTACTTTTGGGCTGAAGCTGTACATACTGCTTGTTTTACTCAGAATGCAACACTAATCAACAAGCATTGAAAGACGCCATATGAAATGGTGAAGAAAAAGAAGCCAAATCTGAAGTACTTTCATGTATTTGGATGCAAGAGTTTTGTTCTTAAGACTCATCCTGAACAGCTATCCAAATTTGATCTAAAAGCTGATGAAGGAATTTTTGTTGGATATCCACTTTCCACAAAAGCCTTTAGAGTCTACAATTTAAGAACGAGGGTTGTCATGGAATCTATCAATGTCTCGTTTGATGATAAGAAGATTACTAGACTTGAAGATTTCAATGATCATGATCAGCTGAGATTTGAGAATGAAGTTTTAAATTCTGATAGTCTAAATCCTGATACTGCAAACTCTGATGGGTTAAACTCTGATGTTATTGAAACTGTGGTGACTACGCCAAAGGAAAATGCACCTGTACAGGGGGAGCATATTGAATATACAACCACATCTCAAGAAGCATCAGAACCTAGAACAGGCTCTTCAAGTTCTGATTCATCAAGTTCTGATGGGCCAAGTTCTGATAATTCTGGAAACTTAAATTCTAATTCATCAAGTTCTGATGGGCCAAGTTCTAATAATTCTGGAAACCCAAATTCTGAAGGATCCAACTCGGAGAGCATAATTTCAGGGGGAGTATCAGAAAATGTTGATGGAGACAGCATGGATCATGGGGGAGCATCCAGTTCTACAGATAACCTTCCATCTGCAAGGAAGTGGACTAAAGCACATATACCTGACTTGATTATTGGAGATCCTGAAGCAGGTATTAGAACTAGAACAGTAACATCAAATGAATGTCTCTATCATTCTTTTCTTTCTCAGGATGAACCAAAGAAAGTGGAAGAAGCTTTTCAAGATGCTGATTGGGTGCAAGCAATGCAGGAAGAGTTAAATGAATTTGAAAGAAATAAAGTTTGGACCCTAGTGCCAAGACCAAAGAACATATCAGTTGTTGGTACAAAATGGGTGTTCATAAACAAAACTGATAGTGATGGCAAAATTACAAGAAATAAAGCAAGGCTGGTTACAAAAGGATATTCTCAACAGGAGGGAATTGATTATGATAAAACATTTGCACCAGTTGCTAGATTGGAAGCCATAAGGATATTTCTGGCTTATGTTGCTCACAAAAAGTTTACAGTCTTTCAAATGGATATAAAAAGTGCTTTTCTTAATGGAGAATTGGAAGAAGAAGTATATGTTGAACAACCTCCAGATTTTGTAGAGTCAAAATTTCCTCATCATGTCTACAGACTTGATAAAGCACTTTATGGCCTTAAGCAAGCTCCAAGAGTATGGTATGAGACATTAGCTCAGTTTCTTCTGGAAAGTGGGTTTAACAGAGGGACTATTGACAAAACTTTATTCTATCTCAACCATGGAAAAGACTTACTTTTGGTGCAGATATATGTTGATGATATCATTTTTTGTTCTACGAATGACAGACTTTGTCAAAGGTTTGTAAAGCTAATTCAGTCAAGATATCAAATGAGTATGATGGGAGAACTTAGCTATTTTCTGGGCCTTCAAGTCAAACAGAATGAAGAAGGGACTTTCATTTGTCAATCTAAGTACACCAGAAATTTGTTGAAGAAATTTGGAATGCAAGACTGTTCAAGTGCATCCACTCCTATGACCACTGTAACAAAATTGGATAAGGATACTGGTACATCAGTAGATATTACTGATTATAGAGGTATGATTGGCTCATTACTCTATCTAACTGCAAGTAGACCTGATATCATGTATGCTACCTGTCTTTGTGCAAGATTTCAAGCAGATCCAAGATAACCTCACTTAATAGCTGTGAAAAGAATTTTCAAGTACCTTAAGGGTACAACTGATCTGGGATTGTGGTATCATAGGGAATCAGACTTTAAGCTAATAGGTTACTCAGATGCAGATTTTGCAGGGTGCAAAATTGACAGGAAAAGCACAAGTGGAAGCTGCCAATTTCTTGGAGGCAGATTAGTTTCTTGGTTTAGCAAGAAACAAAAGTCAATTTCCATATCAACTGTAAAGGCAGAGTACATTGCTGCAGGAAGCTGTTGTGCACAGATTCTTTGGATGAAGAATCAGTTACTGGATTATGGGTTAGAATTTTCTAAAATCCCTATTTACTGTGATAATCAAAGTGCTATTGCTATGACAGGTAATCCAGTTCAGCACTCTATGACAAATCACATCAGCATTAGGTACCACTTCATAAGGGAACATGTGATGGAAGGTACAGTGGAATTGCATTTTGTTTCAACAGATCAACAACTAGTAGATATCTTCACAAAACCACTATGTGAGGCTACTTTTACAAGATTGGTAAATGAACTTGGAATGGTTTCAGGTTATTTCTCTAAATCTGCTTAGTTTATATTCTGATACATCAGACTTTATGATCAGTATTTACAGATATTACTATCCTTATGAAATCTATGCTTAAATTAAAATTTACTTAAGTGTTGATTGTTGTCTGATGTGAATTTCTAAACTCTGACAGTGATATGAATGTTTCCGTGACCATTCGATCCAATGAGGATAACTGTGCTAGAAGCTGACCTAGTAGTCTCTAATATACTAATGATCCCATATTTGAAGTAATTGTTTATGTGGAAATCTTTTAACTCAATCAAATTCTGATATTGAGCTTGGTTAGGTTTACTTTGTGTATCTTATTACTAAGTCAAAAACTAGAATAGTGCTTCATATCTGTTAAGTTCTGATGTTGGTAAATCTTATGGATATACTAAGTGCTGATAAGCCTCACTTATCAAAAGAAAAATAATAAATAAAATAAATAAATATCAGGTACTCCTTTGAGATCTAGAGAAAAATATATGTGGAAGGGAAGACCCAAGTGCATTGCTGGTATTAAGTAATATGCATTAGAAAAGCAAAATAAAATTTTCTTGGTGACTTTTCACATTCTCTGATTACTGGAGAAATACTCTGATAACAGCATAAATTCTGATAAGCAGTCGTGACTCACTTACACTGAGAAGCCACTGTAAGAAGGAATTTCAGAAGATGCATAAAATGAGCACAAAACAGTTGAGGTGGACTCATGCATGAACTCATTCTATAGTAGACTTCAGACTAATGACAGATTTTAAGCAAAGTTCTTAGTTATGCCTTATTTCTAAGATGTACTGAAGTGAATCTGACTTTACTCTTTTTCTGATATTTAGCTTAAATCACACACTTACACTCCATATGAATGATGAAAATTACTGTGGTGATCAATGTTGTTTTAGATGAACAGTTTAAGTGTCAGTTGCATAAATTCTGAGGACAAGTTCTGATGGAAGTTCTGATGATTAAATTATGAGGAAACCATATCAGTATTTGTTTGAAGAATTACAGAAATAAACATTCACTTTTTGAGTGCAGGAGCCATATTCGGATGACTTTTAAATTCTGATAATAATCAAGTTCTGATGCTTACATGGCAGTATTTATTTACTTGATTTATTTTTGGTCAATACTTGAATGGTTATATTTTATCAGAATATTGGTTTAAGTGAGATAAAGACAGTAATAATGATTTGTTTAGTGGGAACAGTTTTTTTTTGAAAAACTGCATGTGCATAATAATCATTACTTATTTTCCGTGCCCATTAACTTTTGTCTTAACTGCTGCATGGCTGACAGGTGTAACGTCTGTTCCACTTCTCAAAAACTGCTGTCAAGTGGAGTGTATAAGTAAAAGAGATAAAAGATTTTAAAATCTTTTATTTACATTTCTTTCTATCCTCTCTCTCTTTTCTCTTACTCTCTCTGACGGTTTTCTATACAGACATTTTATCAAACACCTTTCAGGCACTCTTCTTTCTCACTTATTTCTCAATGGCACCTAAGGATATAATCTTTAATTGAGCAAAGTTCGTCCCCAACAACACGGAGCAAACTTTGCTTCCATTCTCACTAAGAGTGAAGCTCCTTCGAAACTTCATTTTATACAGGATTTCTTATCTCATAGTGAAATTGGGTTCGCTTTGACACAACCATCCTATTTATCTGGAACTCAAGTTTTGACGTTTTGGCGTACATGACTTTATGATGATGGTGGTAAGAATGGGACTCCAAGTATCGTATTTACAGCACAGGAGGTTGAGTATGTTGTTACTCCGGCAACAATTTGAAAAGCTTTACACCTACCTGAAAACTGCCAATTCAGTTCTGCTGTGGAGGAGCCATTGCTACAACAACTGATGGCTAATCTTGGGTATGAACAAACTTTGGCTAAGTTGGGTCAACTCAAATGCCCATATATTCGAAAGGAATGGAGCTTCTTCTTCGATTGCATCACGAAGACGTTTGCCAACAAGTGCTCAAATTTTGATGTCATTCCTATTCTGACACAATAAATTGGGTATGCACTCTTAAACTAGTCTCATTTTGATTATGCAAAGACTATGTTATGTTTTACAGGTGATAGAATGAAAGAGGACAGGAATGTAGTTTACTTTTCTAGGTTTTGTCAGTTAATCTACAGTTATTGTACTTCAGAAGAGCCACAATTAGCAAGTGAACAGATAGAACCATTTAGATTAGCTAAGAGGGCTTTTACTGATCTTTTCACTACTGACAACAATAAGGGAGTTTTGAGACCCCTTAGAATTCCTTTATCAGTAAAGCAAGCCCTTGTAAATGCTGATTATGAAACCTATTCATTGCTATATCCTGATATCCAACTCACCAACACACAACAGCCATCAGAACCAACCACCACCCAACCACAACAACCACAAACATCAGCACATACCAATCAACCATCAGCACCTACAGAAAACAAAGGAAACTGGGAGTTCTAGGTCCCTCAAAAGGCTTAGAAAGATAAATTCTGATGACAAAGCTCCCAAAGTCTCTCCACCCTTGAAGAGATTGAAGAAACAAATAGCTAACAGGGACATAGCTGAGTCAGATTCAGAGGATGTGGAAGCAGCAGCTAAGGAAGGGGATCAGGAATCTCTGATCCCAAAGGAGCCAATTGTGATTGAATCCCTTCCATCTACACAACCAGAATTTGCTGAAGCCACTGAATCTACACCTCCACAATCTCCAATTCAAGAGCCAGAGACTGCTACATCACCAATGCCTACACCTCCCGTGTCTCCTATCATTGATCAAGTACATGCTGATAATCAAGGTATAAGTGCTTAAATAGATATTCACAACTTGAATGTGCCTGAGGTTCAGTACTTGGAAGCTCCAACCATTCCTCAACATACTCCACCAACAACACCAATTTTCGATGCTGATTTCAATGCAGATATTCCAACAACACCTCTTCTGAATCTAGATGATGAAGGCCAGATATTAGGTGAGCATCAGAATTTGGATGTTGATCAGAATTTACTGATAGATCAGCACTTAGAGGATATTTTGAAACCTCTATAGCCTCACATACTATCATTTTATTAGAGGATGCTGATTTTGCAGACTCTGTAAGTTCTGATGCTGCAAATGTTGACACTACTGGTGAAGCTGCTACAAATCTATATGTTGATACAGCTGGTCCTTCAGGACATGCACCTCAACAAGTTCTAGGCAAAGCTGATTTAATCAAGAACTTTGTTAGAGAGGATGCACCAGTACCTTAAAGTGAAACTCCAAGAGGAAAAGAATGGATCAAGGAGTGGAACAAAGTTAATTTTGTTCCTACTGCAAATATTCTTTTTGAGCACCTGGCTAAAGCTGATCAGATGCTGGTGAATGATGACTTCAAAGCACATCTCAGAGTTACTGCATTGAGTACAAGGAACCTTCAAGGTCAACACTCAATAACTCAAGCCAAGGTGATTAAAATTCAAGAAACACTGATTCAGCAAGACATGAATGTCAAATTGGACAAGACAAGGTTTTTCAAGCCTACTTTTAACAGAGTTGAGGCTATTGAGACAGCTCAGGAGAAACAGCAAGCTCAGATTGCTGAAGTACTAAAGCATCAAGCTTCTTAACAAGTTCAACTAAATGAAATCCAATCTTCAGTGGAACTACTTTTCTCTCTCCTACTACCTGATGATGCCAAAAAGGGGGAGAAGGTGGTTAAATCCAAATGCTCTATTGATTTAGCACTGAAGAAAAAGGATGATGGAAATGATGACCAGGAAAACTCTGAAAAGGGTAAAGGTCATGGTCAAGGCAAAGGCTCTTCATCTAGGAAAGCAGGAACTTCTATACAGAGATCAAACTCTGATGCTGATAAAAGAATAAGTTCTGATAAGCAAGTCCTGACTAAGCCTGATGTTCTTATACAGGGTGAAAGTCAAGAATCACAGAAGTTTATGCAGACACTAAAGCTCAAGGGGAAGGAAACAACAGTCTACTATTAAGACCCCAAGATACAGAAGCTGGATGAAGAAATTTCAAAAAGACTATTTCTCAAAGACAATCCAGGAATGGACTTTGAAAGTCTGAAGGAAGAAGAAGCCGGACTTAAAGCAGAAAATGTCAAATCCAAGTCTAAAGCTTCTATTACTGCAAAGAAACCTCCAAAACCTAAGGGCATTGTGATTAAAGAGAAGACAAACTCTGAGGCAACCAAATTTGAATCCAAAGCCAAATCACAAGTAGAGGTAGATCCAAGGTTCAAGGGCAAAGCTAAAGTTGATGATTCTTTAAAAATCTATCTGCCAACCATAGATGAACAAGTAAATTCTGATGAAGATACTAGTATGATTTTGAAGAAGAAGAATATTCAAATAACCTCTGACAGAGCTCATGTTGTTCAAGATCAGGACTTAGTAAATTTTTATATGACAATGAAGCAAGCAACCTCTGACAGAGCTCAAGTTGTCTTGATATCAGATGATAAAGAAAAGGAAACCTCTGACATTTCTCATGTTAAACCTTCAAAAATTCTACTATAAGGGTTTACTATAGCTTAACAATCTGCTCAACCAATGAAGACTTCAACAAATGTTTTTAAGGGTAGATTGCTTCAAGAAAAGGAAGCTAGAGATAAAATAGGACTGGGTAATGCTGATGAGAGAAGAGTAAACAACTCTACCTTAGATCCTACATCTCTTTCTGAACCAGGAGTAGGGACAACTCCAGAAATATTGAATCAATTGGAGTCTGTACAAATGGTCTACCACTCTGTATTGAAAGAAGATATCATGTTATATTTTATGACAGATGGGAGGGTATTCCAGATAAGGAAGGATGCTATTCATTTGAAGTACTTTGAAGAATTGCAACATGTGCTATTTCTACTTCAAGTGAAGAATAGATCAACAGATGGTGCTGCCAGTTACTTATAATCTAATATTCAAAGGCAAAAGAAACTTTACTCTGTAAAGTCTGACATACCATACTATCCTAAGTACAGAGCTCACAATGGAGAACTAGTTGAGATGAAGCCTAATACTGCCAAAATTACTACATTTTTGGGTATTAAGGGACTGGAATTTAACTGGAGTCTAACAAAGCTTATCTGATTAGACTGGATCAGGAAATAAGGAAAGAAAAGATTAATGATCTCAGGGCTGCTATCTTTCAGACAGGAGAAGATACAGTTGAACTTAAAGATGCAAAAAGGAGGATGCATAATGAACTTGAATATGCTGAGAGAACTCTTTTGAAGAACTATCTCAGAACAATTCCTGATATTCGAGAGATCACACACTCAAGCCAAGTCAAGGACTACAACTGTTAAATTCTGAAGGATATACAGGCTAAAGCTGATATCAGACTTTAAGGATGGTAAAAGCTACAAGGACTGTGAGTTATAGTTATCTAGTCAGATTCTTATATGCATGTGTACTTAATATTTTTGACATCATCAAATATCTATTGAACTTGTATATTATGCTAATTTACAAGTTGGGGGAGATTGTTAGATATATTTGTGATGTCATGTCTAATAGTGATTTTTGTTTAGTTTTCAGATCTTGACTAACAGGACAAATCAGGACTTAACTGGAAATCAGTACTTATACTGAAGTCAGAGCTTAAGATATTAGAACTTAAGATATCAGAAGATATTCATCAGAAGATAATATCAGGACTTAAGAAGACATTCAGATAAGGAAGGCGGCTGATTGAAAGGAAAGAAGATGGAGACTAAAACAAGAAAAGATATGCATGGAGAAGAATTCTATGAAGAATAAAAGACTTGGAGGAAAAGATAACTAATTGATATATTTTAGGATGCAGACTTATATTCGATATCAATTAGAAGATTATCTTGTAACTGTGTGTCTATATAAACACAGCATAGGGTTTACACTATATGTGTTATCTTTATCGAGAATATTATTCATTGTAACCCTAGCAGCTCTCGTGATATTTGTTCATCACTGAGAGAGAACGGTTTCATTGCAATACTGTTTTATTAATAAGATTATTCTGTGTTTCATACTTGTGTTCTTTATTTTAATTTGATTCTAGTATACACTGTATTCAACCCCCTTCTACAGTGTGTGTGACCTAACAAAGCTTTTGGCTCAAATTGAAGCTGAAGCTAACACTTCTAAGGGAAGAGGAAAAAGAGGTGGTAGATCTGCAAGAGCAAGAGGAAGAGGAAGAGGAAGAGGAGGAAGAACTTCTAAACCAAGTCAAGTGACTGCATTTAACTCTACTTTTCTGAATTTTCTATCCAGAGAAGGGTATGTTCCTGTACAAGGACATGAAGGACATGAAAAAGATGAAGAAGTTTAGAAGCCAGAAGAGTTAATTATACCAAGAAAGAAAAGATCAGCCAGTGACATTGATCAAGCTGATACAACAAATCAGAATGTAACTCCTGATGTAGACACAAATCCTGAGGTAAAAGCAGATCCTGATGCTATGAAACTGATAACTGATTTTGACTATGATGAAAAAGTGATCAAAGCATTAAATGATTAAGCCCTTACTCTAGTAGTCACTCCTCATACTTCAGAGGTTGATGAAAAAGAAAAGGTTGATAGGAGGAAAGTTGATCAAGCATGCAAAGAATATTTGCAGAGAGTTTTAAAATCAAAGAGAGAGCTATGATATAAAAAAAGGGAAGATTAGTGATCTATCTACAAGTTATGCTCCTCTTAGCAACAAGGATAAAAGAAAGAAAGATATTCATACATTCAATTATCCTAAAGGGTTCAAGCATGTTGAATTTGTGTCAGCTGGGTTAAGAGATTCTATTTCAGAACAGGAAGATGTTGATAAGTCCATCAAGAAAATTTCTTGGGTGGAATACAATGAGAAACTGAAAGTTATCAAACTCGAACCAGAGGAGGCATTGGTTATTCTAATATGGAGATTTTAAGATCTGATCTGCTGGATACAAATACTCTAACAGAGAATCTTGGTGAAAGAATTTCTCCTTCACATCTTGAGAAAGTTGAAGCTGTGAAGATTGTTCATAGAAAGATAAATGATAATGATGTCAGAGAAGAGATTATGTACTTTTTCAGGGATGGTAATGTAAAGAGCTTTATATTGTAGCAACTCTTAATGAAGACTATGACAGAATTGAAATACATTCACTATCTTCTTAGAGTTGAGAATAGTGTCACCAGAAACTGGTCTTCTATGATACTTGAAGTCATCAGAAGAACAGTCATGACAAAATATGATAAATATAATGGTGATTATGTTCCTGAGTACAGAACTTATACTGGTCAAGAAATGCAGATGAAAAAGGGAGCTACAAGGCTACAAGTTTTTCCCAACAGTCCTCAGTTATCCTTCAGTCCTGATCATGAAGATGTCAGTTTAAGCTACATGCTGATTGGTGATCTTGAGATAAGCAAAAGCTCAATTTCTAAGTTGAGATCAGCTATCTATCAGCTTGGAGAAGACACTGAAGAGAAGAGAGAGTGGAAGAAAAAGCTTGTTAAAGTCCTACGAGACAAGGAGGAAGAAAGATTGAAAAACTTTCTAGGAACAACTGTCAGTTATCTGAAGATACTGAAGTAAGCTTTACTCCTTATACATTTTGTAGATAGGTTTTGGAATCATTGAGAATGGAATTTGTGCTTCATTACATTAAGCATAAATTAGGGGAGATTATTACATATTAAATTCTCAATGATCAGAAGAAGCTCAAGATCTGGTTGTTCGGGTGTCATCAGTATCTGATGTATCATCAGGATTTGATAAATCATCAGCATTTGGATGTCATCAGTATTTGAAGCCAGTCTTCTTAAAGGATTTCTTCTGTTCCTTTTAATGTGGAGCATATATCTTTTACATCTGAGTTATAGGACTTTATCTATTCAATTGAAGATATGTATCAGTTTCAGTTAGTTTTTGATAATGCATATCTTAGATTGATTTGTTGTAGCTGTGTAGTATATAAACACAGTTTATGTCATCACTTAGTGTATCGATCTCAAGTATCATTCGACCTAGCAGCTCTCAAGAACATCAGTATTTCTTGAGAGGATTTTGTAACAGTTTTTATCAAAAATATAAAAAGTTGTTATATTTTATTACTTGTTCGAAACATTTATACAATTGTATCCAACCCCCCTTAAATAATTGTATCTTCACTGGGCAACTCTTATCCGTTGAATTCCATTAGTAATTGCCTTTAGCAAATCCTGATGTTAGTGTCAGGATCTGACAACTTGCAAATCCTGATATTAATGTTAGGATTTGACAACTTGCAAGTCCCGATTCTAGTGTTAGGAACTCATAACTTGCAAATACTGATTTGTATCTTTAATGAAGTCAAACGTATTTCTGGATGCATCACAAATTGCAAAGACATAAAAAAGAATTATGAATAATTAAGCATACCTAACTCACTTACCAACCTAGTAAAAGTTCATTCATCAAGTGGCTTGGTAAAGATATCTGCAAGTTGCTGCTCACTTGGGACAAAATGTAGTTCCACTGTACTATTCATAACATGTTCTCTGATGAAGTGGTACTTGATGTCTATGTGCTTTGCCCTTGAATGCTACACATGATTTTCAGTAATGGCAATGGCACTTGTATTGTCACGGAAAATTGGAATCTTGTCCACATGTAGACCATAATCCAACAGTTAATTCTTCATCCATAAAATATATGCACAATAGCTACCAGCAGCAATATATTCAGCTTCAGTTGTGGAAGCAAAAACTGAGTTCTGTTTCTTACTAAACCAGGACACAAACTTGTTTCCTAGAAACTGACATGTACCAGCTGTGCTTTTCCTGTATATTTTGCACCCTGCATAATCTGCATATGAATAACCAGTTAGATCAAAGACAAAATCTATAGGGTACCAAATGACAAGTTATGGTGAACCCTTGAGATATCTGAAGATTCTCTTAATATCTACTAAATGAAATTCTCTTGGATCAGCCTGAAATCTAGCACACAGACAAGTAGCAAATATTATATATGGTCTACTAGATATTAAATATAAAAGTAAGCCAACCATGCCTCTATAGCTTGAAATGTCGACAGACTTTTCAGTAATGTTCAATTCAAGTTTAGTGACAGTGACCATGGAAGTTTTTGCAGATGTGCAATCCATTAAGTCAAACTTCTTTAAACGATCATGAATATATTTGGTTTGACTGATGAATATTCCATCACTAACTTGCTTAACCTGTAAACCAAGAAAGTAAATTAGTTCTCCCATCATGCTCATTTCATATTTGCTTTGCATCAAATTGGCAAACTTTTTGCAAAGTTTCTCATCTGTAGAGCCAAATATAATATCATCTACATAAATCTGAACAAGTATACTAGAGCCATTGACATTTCTAAAGAAAAGAGTTTTGTCAACAGTACCTCTTATGAAATGATTTTCTAAAAGGAACTTTGACAAAGTATATACCAGGCTCTAGGTGCTTGCTTCAATCCATAAGTGCTTTCAAAAGATAGTAGACATAATCAGGAAAGTTGGGGTCTTCAAAATCTGGAAGCCAACTGACATAGACTTCCTCCTCCAAATCTCCATTCAGAAATGCACTTTTGACATCCATTTGATAGACTTTGGATTTGGTATGGGCTGCATAGGCTAGAAAAATTGTGATGGCTTCAAGTCTTCCAACAGGAGCAAAAGTCTCATAAAAATCTATTCCTTCTTGTTGACAGTAGCCTTAGCAACCAATCTAGCTTTATTACTTATGACTATGCCATTCTCATCCATCTTGTTCCTGAATACCCATTTGGTGTCAATAGAATTCGTTCCTTTAGGTTTGGGTACCAGCTTCCATACTTTATTCCTTTCAAATTGGTTTAGCTAAAACCCAATCAGGATCCAACAAAGCTTAATCTACCTTCTTTGGCTCTTCCTGAGACAGAAAGCTGGGTCAGGCTCCCCGAGAAAACACACTGGGTCGTATCATACTCTTCTCTTATAGTTCTTGTAATTGGGTAGCTAATTCTTTCATTTCTAACGGGGCTAACCGGTATGGTGCCTTCAAAACTGGCACCGTCCCTGGGCCAACTCAATAGAAAATTCAATTACTCTATTGGGTGGTTGTAATGGAATATCTTGTGGGAATACGTCTTCAAACTCATTGACTATCGGGATATCCTGCAAGTTGGGCACCTCTCTCTGGGTGTCCACCAAATAGGCTAAGTAAGCCTCATTTCCTTTTCGTAGCATCTTCTTGGCCTGGGCCATGGTCAAAAATTTATGCGTCAGTCTCTTTCCTCTGAATATGAATTCTTTCTTCCCTAGGATATTCAACCTAACTTTCTTCCCTTTACAATCTATCTGAGCATCATTGCTAAATAGCCAATCCATTCCCAAATTTATGTCAAATTCCCCTAATTTAAAAGGAATCAGATCAATGTTGAAAGATTGTTCACCTATGCCTAACTCGCAGGAGGGGTGAATCTGGTTAACAGGGATAATATCATGGTTGGCTATTTCTACTTGTAAAGATTCTTTCAAGGGTTTAGATTTAGGTCTTATTTTAGGTAATATTCGGGATATGACGTGTAATTTTTTTTGTCAATAAATAAATATTATGTGATTATTATGTGAATTTTGGTGAATTATCTGTTAATTGGTATTCGTGTTTGGATGTTTAAATATGATAAAATTTGAGTATTTTAATTTTTATATATCCAAAATAAAGTATAGATAATTTTGATATTTTTCTATAAATTTATATGTTACCATATGATTTTATAAATGATTTATGGATTTAATAAATTATTTTTCCTAGAAATTATAAAATATTTTGTATAAACGAGAATCGCCCGACTTCAACCGTTTTTACATTTTTACAACCCAGAAGTCTCTGGAAAACTCCTTTCTAACCTAATTTGATTTTTAAGAGCATTTTTCATGTTTTAACTTTTTCGATCCAGAGTACGGTTTTACCCGTGCGGGTCCTGACGCAAATTTTACGATATAATATTCGTTTCGGTAAATCGATAAAACCCGTATTTTCGAGAAACGAGATATTTTGATTAAACTATTATATTATCTTCTCATAATTCGTGTAACCAAAACTATATTTACAAAAAGCCTGATTTTGATAATTATCCTAAAACCGGTACCGAATTGGATCAGTTTTGTTAATACTTAATAATTGAGTATTCTATTTTATATCCGGTATGATCCAACGAGGTACCAATATTCCGTAAATATAAATAACCAATACAGTATCTTATTATGTACGAATAATCAAAATCAGACATTAAAAATAGATAATTATCCAGAGAAAATACAATTATTTATCACGTTCTTCATAATCAAACGAGGATTCGAATACGTTATCTGACGAGTATGTTATGTATATATTGTGTACTTGATGATTTCATGAACAAAACACCTTGGTAGATTTTACTTAGTGAAAATGTAGCACTCGACGGATAAGGATTATAGTCCTGACGGATAACTCATTTTAGTCCCGACGGATGATGACTTATTATCCATCGAGTGAGTAGCTTATGTAACAATAAGTCTGTAGCACATTTCTGCATACATTGTTTAGAATCTGTAGTAGTACTTAAGCCATGTTGACTTTAACTAGATATGCAGAATAGGTTGATTAATTGTACATAGATGATGTGTTGTAATTCTGCATAAATGAAATGGAGTCAAGTGCCTGATTTCTACCCGACGGATGAACAACAATGAATTCGACAGAAGATCAACAACCCGACGGATGATCAATAAGTCGACGGATGATCATAAACCCGATGGATAAAGAATTCAAATATCTGTTGACAGTGACAACACAGTCACATGCGTTGAATGTATGCAAATGGAATGTGGTAGCCTATTCAACTGGGTTTTCGAGAACAAAGAAGCATTGCTATTTCCATACTATTATAAAGATATTCAAAGATGTTGGAATAGAGTAATGAAGTAGCATTGTATTAGACTTGATAGTTTTTGTTTTATTATTCTGTCTTATTACTTTGTAATATTGGTGATAAATACACCAAGAAGCAGCAATAGAAAACTAACTAAGAAACCAAGCAACCAAGAGAGAAACATTTGTAAGCTGCATTCTTAGCATTTCTCTCATTCTTAGTTGTTATTATTTTGTAAGCAGCTGTGAGCTTTTTGCACACAGAGTTCTCTCAATATATATTATATATCTTTGGTGGAATCATTCAAATCCACCAGAAAGTTTTTAAAGACTCTTGTTTTTAATTACTTGTGTTTTGATTCATTTCAAGTAACTATTCCGCATTCTGCTAATCAATTCACACTTATATATATATTTGAGTTAGAACATTTTTATTCGAGAAAAAAGTTTCAAGAATTCCATTCAACCCCCCTTCTGTAATTCTTGTTACATTATCAAGGGACTAACAATTGGTATCAGAGCAAGCTCTTGAAGAACAAAGAGTTTAAAGATCAAAACAATACAGCAAGATGAAGAAGAAGGATGTTGGAGTCAAGATCCCTTTTCTGGATAAAGATAATTACCATTATTGGAAGGTAAAGATGCATCTTCATTTGCTTTCTCAAGATGAGGCCTATGTGGACTGCATAGAAAGAGGCCCTCATGTTCCAATGAGAGCTGCAACTGGAAATAAGCCATCTGTCCCCAAGCCAAGGCATGAATGGTCTGATCCTGACATTGAACAAGTCGGGAAGGATAAAAAGGCCATGAATATCCTGTTTAATGGAGTTGATGGTGATATGTTTGACAACATTATCAACTGCAAAACTGCCAAGGATGTTTGGGATACAATACAGATCATCTGTGATGGCACTGAGCAAGTCAGAGAAAACAAGATGCAACTACTAATTCAGCAATATGAGCATTTTCATAATGAAGAAAGTGAGTCTCTCACTGACATCTTTAGTACATTTCAAAAATTGCTAAATGCTTTAAAGTTGCATGGAAAGGTCTATCAGACTAAAGACTCCAATCTGAAATTCCTTAGATCTCTTCCAAAGGAATGGAAACCAATGACAGTCTCATTGAGAAACTCACAAGATTATAAGGAGTTTACTTTGGAGAGACTGTATGGCATCCTGAAAACTTATGAGCTTGAAATAGAGCAAGATGAGAGGATGGAGAGAGGAAAGAAGAAAGGAGGGTCCATTGCACTAGTTGCTGAGTTAGAGAAAGAGAAGGAGATGAAGATGGAAGCTGTTGAGTCAACTTCAAGGGTCTGTGAAAACAAGGGCAAGGGGCTTGCAGTAGAAATTGAAGATTCTTTGAGCCAAGATGACATGAAAGACATTGATGAACATTTAGCATTTCTTTCCAGAAGATTTGCCAAGCTCAAGTTCAAAAAGAATTTTGGAGCAGCCAAGCCAAATAGAAACATGGTGGATAAATCAAAATTCAAATGTTTCAAATGTGGCTTGCCAGGGCACTTTGCCAGTGAGTGTAGAAAGTCAGATTCCAGTAAGAAAAAGTTTGAGCCTGTGGATTATAAGCAAAAATACTTTGGGCTGCTCAAACAAAAGGAAAGGGCTTTTATTACACAAGAAAATGACTGGGCAGCAGATGGTCTGGATGAAGATGAAGATGTCAGCTATGTCAATCTAGCCCTAATGGCCAAGTCTGGTGAAACAGAAACAAGTTCTTCAAGTAATCAGGTAATTACTAAAAACCTTGCACATTTATCTAAAGCTGAGTGTAATGATGCTATAAATGACATGTCTACAGAGTTATATCATTTGCGTGTTACACTTAAGTCTCTTACTAAAGAAAATGCTAAAATCAAAGAAAACAATTTGTTTTTGAGTGAGAGAAATAATGTGCTAGATTCTCAGTTCATTGATTTTGAAAAATTAAGAATTGAGTGTAAGATTGCCAAGGAGGAATTAACTGAGTCCTTGAAGAAAGAAGAAATTTTGAAGAAGCAACTCGAGCGTGAACATGAGGTGATTAAGGCATGGAAAACATCTAGGGATGTCCATGCCCAAATTACCAAAGTTCAAGGAATCGAGTCCTTCTGTGATGCAGCCTGGAAAAAGAACAAGGAGAAACTAGAACCAAATTTGGTGGATGGAGTGCTAATAGATGTAGACTCTATGGATGATGAGGATCATCCGTCGGATAACCAAAAGGGTTATCCGTCGACTGATGAAAATCCTTATCCGTCGGTTGTTAGCAAGACAATCAGTAAAGCCAAACTTGTTAAGCTGAATGAAAAGTATGGATCTATTTCCAAGAACTTTGTTTCAGGAGAATCGAGTCAAGTTAAGAAAGGGAAAAAGGCTAATGTTGGTCACATGACTGTCAAAAAGTTAAGTGACAGACTTGAGAAGATTGAGGTGAAAACAGAGGCTAAAAAGAAAAATAATAGAAATGGTAAAGTAGGGATTAACAAATACAATAACTACACACCTGATAAATATGCTCCTAGAAAAATCTGTGTCAAGTGTGGTAGTGTAAATCATTTGTCTGTTAATTGCAAATCTACCATGCCTACTTCCATGTCTGTGCCACCTCACTTTCCTAACATGGATACCATGCCTCCCATGCCTATGAATGCTATATCTACACAGAATATGAATGCACAGTTTGCTAATATGCCATTTGCACCTAATCCTTATTATTCTGCATTTAGTATGCCACAAATGCCATTTAGCATGCCTTACTGGAATAACATATTTACTAATAGCATGCCATTCCCTGTTGATTATAATATGCATGATAATTCTGTTGCAATGAATGGTTTCAAAGGCCCAACTCAAATGGCTAAGGATGAATTTGATATCCCCAAGTCAAATGAGGTAAAGCCCAAGAAATAGAAAAAGAAAGCTAACAAGGCAGGACCCAAGGAAACTTGGGTACCAAAATCAACTTGATTTGATTTTGATGTGTGCAGGGAAACAGAAAGAATCTTTGGTACTTGGATAGTGGTTGTTCAAGACACGTGACTGGTGATTCTACCCTGCTCACATAGTTAAAGGAGAGAGTTGGCCCAAGTATTACTTTTGGAGATGACATCAAGGGTTATACTGTGGGATATGGCTTGATTTTAAAGGACAATGTCATCATTGAGGAAGTTGCCTTAGTGGATGGTCTCAAACATAACTTGTTGAGTATCAGCCAGCTTTGTGATAAAGGCAACTCAATAACCTTCAACTCAGAAGCCTGTGTTGTGACTAACAAAAGAAGCAACAAAGTGGTTCTCACTGGTGTGAGAAAAGGAAATGTGTACCTAGCTGATTTCAACTCATCTAATGCAGAATCTGTTACTTGTCTTCTCAGTAAAGCAAGTCAGGATGAAAGTTGGCTATGGCACAAGAAGCTATGCCATTTAAACTTCAAGGCCATGAATGAGCTAGTAAAGAAAAAACTGGTTAGAGGCATTCCTCTAGTGGAGTTTTCTAAGGATGGACTGTGTGATGCCTGTCAAAAAGGGAAGCAGATTAAAGCATCATTCAGGAAGAAACTTGATTCAACAATGGAAGACTCTTTGCAACTGCTACACATGGATTTGTTTGGACCAGTCAATGTATTGTCCATCTCAAAGTTCTCTTGGACATATTTCCTAAAGTATAAAGATGAGGCTAGTGAAATCATCATCAATCACATAAGGCAAGTCAATAATCATCCTGAATTCAAGGTTAGAAGAATCAGGAGTGACAATGGAACTGAGTTCAAGAATTCTGTCATGAGAGCATTTTGTAAGGAAAATAGGATTTTGCATGAGTTTTCAGCAGCAAGAACTCTACAACAGAATGTAGTAGTGGAAAGGAAGAACATATCACTTATTGAAGCTGCAAGGACAATGCTTGAAGAATCTAAACTGCCAACCTATTTCTGGGCTGAAGCTGTAAATACTGCATGCTACACTCAGAATATTTCTCTGGTTAATCAAGCAAGATGCATGACTCCCTATCAATTGTTCAAGAACAAGAAGCCAACTCTAAATTTTCTTTATGTCTTTGGTTGTAAATGTTATATTCTGAGAAATCAAACTGATCAAAATGGAAAGTTTGATGCTAAAGCAGATGAAGGAATTTTTGTTGGATATGTTGTTGATAAAACATATAGAGTCTCCAATCTAAGAATCAACATTGTTGTGGAATCAATACATGTTGTGTTTGATGATAAAAAGATTGAAGGACTTCAAGATGGAGATTACCATGAGAGCCTCAAATTCGACAATGTGGAAATGGTTAGTGATGACAGTGATGATGAAAGTGATCAAGAAACAGTATCAAAGGATAATGCATAAAAATCTACTACCAATGAAGTACAAAACTCAACATCTGTCGAGTTGCATAATGCTTCATCCGTCGAGAGACAACTAGCTTCATCCGTCGGTACTCAAAATTCACCATCCGTCGGGTTATCAAAAGAAGCAGGAAGTCAGGATAGATCACCTACAGAAAGTTCTCCTTTTCTCAAATCAAAGATCCACAAACTCAGGGGGAGTTTCTAACAATCAAAACTCAATCACACATCAAGAAAACAATGAGGCCTGTTCATCTAGAGCTAATCTACCTCAACAAAGAAAATGGACAAAAGATCACCCCTTTGAGCTAATAATTGGTGATGTTTCTTCTAGAGTTCAAACTAGGAGAGCAACTCAAGAAGAATGTCTATACAACAGCTTTCTTTCCAAGGAAGAACCAAAGAAGATAGAAGAAGCTTTGTTGGATCCTGATTGGATTTTAGCTATGCAGGAGGAACTAAACCAATTTGAAAGGAATAATGTATGGAAGCTGGTGCCCAAGCCTAAAGGAAAGAGTCCAACAGACACCAAATGGGTATTCAGAAAAAAGATGGATTAAAATGGCATAGTAGTCAGGAATAAAGCTAGATTGGTTGCTAAGGGCTATTGTCAACAAGAAGGAATAGATATTGATGAAACATTTGCTCCTGTTGCAAGACTTGAAGCCATCAAAATCTTCTTAGCCTATGCCGCTCATGCCAATTTCAAGGTCTATCAAATGGATGTCAAAAGTGCCTTTCCAGATTATGTCTACTATCTTTTAAAAGCACTTTATGGACTAAAGCAAGCACCTAGAGCCTGGTATGACACTTTATTGAAGTTCCTTTTGGAAAATTACTTCACAAGAGGTACTGTAGATAAAACTTTATTCTTTAGAAATGGTAATGGCTCTAGTATACTTGTTCAAATTTATGTAGATGACATTATTTTTGGCTCTACAGATGAGAAACTTTGCAAAAAGTTTCCCAAATTGATGCAAAGTAAGTATGAAATGAGTATGATGGGAGAACTAACTTACTTTCTTGGTTTGCAAGTTAAGCAAGTTAGTGATGGAATATTCATTAGTCAAACTAAATATATTTTTGATCTTTTAAAGAAGTTTGATCTAATGGATTGCACATCTGCAAAAACTCCCATGGCCACTGTAACTAAGCTTTAATTAAACACTACTGAAAAGTCTGTGGATATTTCAAGTTATAGGGGCATGGTTGGCTCACTTCTGTACTTAACAGCTAGTAGGCCAGATATAATGTTTGCTACATGTTTATGTGCTAGATTTCAGGCTGATCCTAGAGAATCTCACTTGATAGCTATTAAGAGAATTTTCAGATATCTCAAGGGAACACCAAACTTGGCATTTGGTACCATAGAGATTCTGGTTTTGATCTAACTGGTTATTCAGATGCAGATTATGCAGGTTGTAGAATTGATAGAAAAAGTACAACATGAACCTGTCAATTTCTAGGAAACAAGCTTGTGTCCTGGTTCAGTAAAAAGCAAAATTCAGTTTCTATTTCTACAGCTGAAACTGAATATATTGTTGCTGGCAGTTGCTGTGCACAGATTTTATGGATGAAAAATCAATTGCTAGACTATGGTTTGCAAGTTGAGAGGATTCCTATTTTCTATGATAACACAAGTGCAATTTACATCACTAAAAATCCAATACAACATTCAAGGACAAAGCACATAGATATCAAGTACCACTTCATAAGGGAACATGTAATGAATGGTACTTTGGAACTACACTTTGTTCCAAGTGAGAAGCAGCTTGCAGATATCTTTACCAAGCCACTGGATGAATCAACCTTCTCAAGGTTGGTAAGTGAGTTAGGTATACTTAATTATTCTTAAATGTATATGAGATAATTTGCAAGTTGAAATTCAACCAGAAATTTAATTGATTTTTCAGTCTTGGAAGAAATTTTGGCTAAGTCAAAATTTACATCTCGACGAATGATCCATATCCATTGAGTTTGATCATCCGTCGGTATACTATTTGCTAACAAAAATCAATTATTTTTCTAGAATATTTTATGACTCGACGGATAACAGTTTATCCTCATCCGTTGAATTGTCTTAATCTCAGCCGTTAATTCCCTGAACATTATCCATCGAGTATACTTACAGTTTGTAAGCATAACACGATGGATAATGGGTGGAATTTTTACAGTTTATTTTTTTTAAAGGCTATTTTAGGCAATTTTAATTGGTTACTTTATTTTACTTTATTATTTTTAGGAGTTATTTATGAGATAGTATAAAAGCTTATTTCATTTCAATTGCTTTTCTTTTATCATTCTCAAATCAACTGCTCAAATTTCTTTCTCTTTCAAAGCACTTACTCTTTCTCTTCAAGCTCTCATTCTCTAACAATGGCGCCAGTTGTCAAGATTATGTCTCAAACTGGGTTTATTTATGAGAAGAACAATTTCATTGCATTAGTAAACAAGAGTATTCAGCAATCTGGTGACTATCACAAGATGATGGACTTTGTGAAGAATTGCAAGCTTAGCTATGTCATGCTGGAATCTCCCACAATCTTTTGTGAAGTTGTTGAAGAGATGTGGACCACTGCTACATACAACTCAATAGATAAGACCATCACTCTAACCATTAAAGGTAAAGAATTCTGTATCAATAGTGATGTTATAAAAGCATGTTTCAAGATTCCTGATAACACTGTGACCTCACCACACACTGACATTGATATAATCAATATGCTTAATTCCATTAACTATGCTCTTTCTACTTCTAAGTTAAGTGACATTAGGAGAATGGGCCTTAGGAAAGAATGGAGTTTTATGTGTGATGTAGTGACAAAGGTCTTTTCAGGTAAAGTCAGTAATTTTGATTCAGTCAATATCTCCATGCTCTACATGCTAGTTACAGATAAGTTCTATAATTTCAGTGACCTTATTTTGTTTGAGTTAGGTTTTAAACTAGGAAAGTTAAATAAGAGAGGTAAGAGTGTGTATTATTCTAGATTCTTTATGATGTTAGCTAACCATCTCTCTGAGGGTATTTTGCTTGAGAACCCTAACAACAAATTAGATTGTTGGGTTCAAGAGAGAAGGCTCATGGCAGATTTGAACAGGGCCAATCATCACAAGCAGGTGCCACTGTTCTATTTCCCTGTAATGGAAGCACCTCAGGTAAGTGAGGTAAGTTCATCTATCCCTACTCCTACTCTAACCTCACTAATTTCTTTGAGTTCCAGTGTAGCTATGGCAACTGTGTCAATGACCAGACAGTTGCCTACCCAAGCTACCAAACCTGCAATTATTTCAAAATCCAAATTAAAAAAGTCTCCTCTGGTGTCTCTCAAAAATTGCCAGTTGCAAAATCCACCAAAACCAAAGAGGGGAGTGTGCAGGTGGGTAAGATAGGTGAGGGAATGGGTGAACATAAAAGAAACCCTAAGGATAAGGATGGAAAGTTGAGTGGTTCCCAGCCTAGCCACACTGCAGTTTCCAACAAACCGCAGTGCTTAAAAAGGATAAAAGCTCATCTCTAGCTGCATCCTCCCAAAAGGATGTAGTTATTGAACAAAGCTCTCAACCAAGAGCACATGCCAAGAGGGTTAGGGACACAAGCTCACCTCAAACTTATGCCAGAAAGAAGAAATCTAAAACACTTGGGGATGCACAGGGTACACACACTTTGCAAACTAGTGCTAAAGACACAATCACTGCACCTTCACAAATTCAGTTTGATGTGACTCCAATAAATGTGGAGTCACAGCCAAAATCTCTAGTAATAGAAGCACCTCAAACACCAAACTCACCCACAGACTCACTGGATGTGGATATGATAAACATATCAATTCCTGATTCCCCTTCTTTAACTTTGTTGGGGAAGCCAAAATCTAGTGCAAGTGAGCATCATCTTTTAGATGATTTGTTGGCTTACTTGCCCATTCTTTCAGAAACTGTTGAATCATCTGTGCCCAAAATATCTTCAATCAGCACAGAGTCCACAATAGTTTCCATTCCTAGTTCATTCATTTCTACTCTCTCGATGGATATTGCTCATCCATCGAGTAGTGATTGTATCCTGACGGATAAGCTTAACAGCAGTTATCCGTCGGATAGCAAAACCACCCACCCGATGGATATCACTCATCCGTCGATATCTCTGCATAGCTTCCAACTTCATTTATTTCAAGTGCAGAAGAATTAGTGGTTGTACAGTCACTATTAGGATTGAGAGAGAAGAGTGTTTTGAGTGAGAGTCTAGGTTGCTCCCAGGAATAAGGAGAGGAAATGAGTGAAATTATGCAATCCATTTCTTCACGATTGGAAAAAGAAAGTGAGAGGAGTCCCACCTTAGAAGGTGAAGGTGAGGGTGTGAGGGTGGGGAGCCATGGTGAGACCCTGATGCAACAAAAGAGAGAAAACGAGAGAAATACAGGTACTGGAGGTATAAGGATGGATGTCATTGCTAGTGAGTTAATGAATGTCCAAGATGCAGATAGGGAGGGACTATCTCAGCAACCTAAAGCTGTTATAGATTCCACCTCCCTTGATGTTGAGGCATTTAGTCACCCTGTTCCAGCTTATCAACTTCTAGCTGAACAGGGCAATGACAATGTAGAAAAGATGTTCAATCTGGTACATACCACACAGTCTATGATAAGAGCTAAGGATGCCATCACAGCTTTGCCCTCTACAGCTGGTGATGTGGATTATGAGACTGGTGGCTCAGCCGATTTCTTTGATGATGAAAGTGGGGATAGTGAAGATGAAGCAATGGACATAGGGGGAAAAGTAGGTTCCAGTTCAAGATCAGGTATGCCATCATGGGCATTTTCAAAGCACTGTGATGAGCACTACTTCAAGACAACCCTGATCCAACTAATCAATCAGACACATACTGCTCTTCAAACCACTTCAAATGCCAGCACCAAGAAGCTCTTTCAGGAACATCTAGCATCTCTGCAACTTCAACAAATTCAAGGCTTCCAACATGCTAGGGATGTAAACACCATAAAGGGTGATATTGAGGAGATGAAGAAAGCCATTTCAGAAAAAATGGACTCTAAGCTTCCAGAAGCTACAATGCTTGACATCAAGAGGCAATTAAGGAAAATTTTTGATCTTGCAACCAAGATAGATGCCTTGGATACAAGAATGTCAGCTATGGAAGCATCTTTAACAGCCATTCATCTTCATCAAGCCCAACAGATAGATTTACTTCAAAAATTGGTGGCTGCTCAAACCCCCTCCTCTAATCAACTTGATGATAACAAAAAGGGGGAGAAAGGACCAAGTGAGGGGGAGAAGCTTCAAATTCAAATCAGTAAAGTAATTATACCCTCAATTACTATCTCAAATCCACCAGTTATAGATAGTATAGATCTGATAAATGCAGCAGCAGCCAACTTTAGAGCAGCTGAAAAGAAGAAGTTGAGTCCACTCAACTGGGAGAAGATTGATGAGGATATACAAAAGAAGTTTGATCTAGTCAAGAAGCCAATGAAGTCAGCCATCCATCACTCTCAAGTCAAGCAAATTTCTGTGAATGAGATGAGCATGGACTATCTGGAAAGGGGACAGTCATCCTGCATCAAATCTCCAAAGGCTGAAATAATTCTGAAACCAAGGGTAAATTATCCTAAATTATCATTGAAGAACCCTTTGGATACTGTGTATGAGACACCTAAGCCTGATGAAAAGAAGATTCTGTCAAGGTCAATTACTTTCTACAAAGATCCAGCCGATTCAGCTTCCAAAAAGAGAATTGCTAAAATTTTCAGGAATGGGAAAGAAATTTGTGTGGTGGCTGGACATCCTCAATTTGCTCAAGCAAAAAGAGAAGAAAAGGCTAGATTAAAGCAGGAAAAGAAGCAAGCTGTTCTAGATGCTAAAAAGGCTAAACAAAAGAAAGAGCAAATTACTATCTTGGCCAAGCTACATGTTGTAAATACATCACAACAAATTCCTGCTCATCCATCTGAAATCATTGAATCTCAAGATCCAAAGAAGCAAGTTGAACAACAGAAGAAGTCTCCAAGAATCAAGGAATTGGCTAAAAGAACCAAAAGGAAACTAGATATTGTTGATAAGGAATTGGAGAATCAATTTCCCAAGGATTCCACTTCAACTACAACTCAAGCATCAAAACCCTCTGTGGTATTTGAAGATATCAAGGTGGTGGATCCTTACAGGAACATTCATGGTGAACCTATTGTGCCTAAGGATAAGCCAATAGAATGGGAAAACCTACCAATTCCTGACTTCAATTTGCCAATCCTTAGGAAGCCAAAGAGAACAAAGTCAAGAGCAGTCAAGAAAGTAAAGTTGTCACCTCTCAAATCCAAATCTCTAGTCAAGGCTCAATCTAAAGTCAACAAGGGAGATTACTTGTACTTGTATGACATCAAGGAGTTTTCTGATCTAAATCTCTATCTAGATGAACTAGATGAAGTGAGAGGAATTGATGCATACAGAAACCTACCTGAAAGGTTAGTGTTCAAGTACAAGGGATGAAAGGAGATTTAGTGGCCACTTCATAGGATCCTTCAAGAAAGCCAAGTTGTACTGATTAAGGTTTATTCATCTTTCAAGAAGAACTTTGGGTTCAATGTTACTCAAGAAGATTGGTACTGAAGAAGATTGAAGAACTAAGGAGTGTTAGAGCTAAATATGCACTCCCAAAGACTCTAATCATCCCTTACACAGGGAGAAGAGTGCATCTAAGGCCCTACTGGCTGATGGAGTTCATGGATGACAAAGGAGTGAGAAGATTTTTCAGATTAGAAGACCAATTGAGCATCTCTAGCAATGAGACTCTCTTGGAAATGCAAGAAAAGCTAAATCTCTCAGAATCTGATGAACTGGAATTCCACAGGCAGCTCGAAAATCAGATTGAAGAAAACAACAGAAAGCTTGGAAAGCGATCCAGACCTTCAAGAAACTAGATAAATCTGCTCAGGCTAGAGGAGCATCTTGAAAATGACTGTGAGCAAAACTTTGTACATTTTGTTAATTGAAGCACTTTTCAGTATTATCTACTTTCTTTTTAAAGTTGTATTTTTAGGGTGTTTTGTTATCATCAAGTATTTCTTAATTTATGGCTACAATTCCAGTAGACATAAATTGGGGGAGATTTTTGTGTATATGTTGTGTACTTGATGATTTCATGAGAAAAATATCTTGGTAGATTTTACTTAGTGAAAATGTAGCACTCGACGGATAAGGATTATAGTCCCGACGGATAACTCATTTTAGTCCCGACGGATGATGACTTATTATCCATCGAGTGAGTAGCTTATGTAACAATAAGTCTATAGCACATTTCTGCATACACGTTGTTTAGAATCTGTAGTAGTACTTAAGTCATGTTGACTTTAACTAGATATGCAGAATAGGTTGATTAATTGTACATAGATGATGTCTTGTAATTCTGCATAAATGAAATGGAGTCAAGTGCCTGATTGCTACCCGACGGATGAACAACAATGAATTTGACGGGTGATCAACAACGTGACGGATGATCAATAACTCGACAGATGATCATAAACCCGACAGATAAAGAATTCAAATATCTGTTGACAGTGACAACACAGTCACATGCGTCGAGTGTATGCAAATGGAATGTGGTAGCCTATTCAACTGGGTTTTCGAGAACAAAGAAGCATTGCCATTTCCATACTATTATGAAGATATTCAAAGATGCTGGAATAGAGTAATGAAGTAGCATTGTATTAGACTTGATAGTTTTTGTTTTATTATCATGTCTTATTACTTTGTAATCTTGGTGATATATAAACCAAGAAGCAGCAATAGAAAACTAACTAAGAAACCAAGCAACCAAGAGAGAAACATTTGTAAGCTGCATTCTTAGCATTTCTCTCGTTTTTAGTTGTTATTATTTTGTAAGCAGCTGTGAGCTTTTTGCACACAGAGTTCTCTCGATATATATTATATATCTCTGGTGGAATCATTCAAATCCACCAGAAAGTTTTTAAAGACTCTTGTTTTTAATTACTTGTGTTTTAATTCATTTCAAGTAACTATTCCGCATTCTGCTAATCAATTCACACTTATATATATATTTGAGTTAGAACATTTTTATTCGAGAAAAAGTTTTAAGAATTCCATTCAACCCCCCTTCTGTAATTCTTGTTACATTGTCAAGGGACTAACAGAGTACAATCAAGTTCTACAATCCATACCACTGTAGAAACATCAAGTAATTTTCTGTTTATTTTATTAAATTTGAATTTAATTAGATTTAAATTAGGACTTTTTGATTTTGATGTTGTTTATGCGATTTGATGATTGCATGTTATAAAGAACTGAATTAAGAGCATTTTTGTGTATCATATGCTTGATTTGGTGTTCAATAATATGTTTAAAATTGAGTTTGATTCTCGGATTTAAATTTTAGGGTTTGAATATAGTATGAATGTTCTTAATTGATTTTTGAGCGTTTTTGATCCAAAAGTTATTAGCTTAATTCGTTTATACCCTTAAGTAGATCGTTGAAAGAGCAATCGATTGGTATAAGTCTCATGAACATAGGAATCCTGGTTTGTCCTCAACGGAAAAGGTCGAGCTCGCCCGTTTTTAGATCGATTTGGCCAGAGTTCGTGTTCTAGGGGTTATCTGTAATGTTTGACGCATAAGTTGTGTTCCTGGAAGAGTTTTGAATGATTCCCTATTAAAAACGAAGCCAAACAGTCAGTTTTTGGCAGGATTTAAGGTCGCCGGAGTCCGGCGATGGCCACCGGAAACGGGGTTCATCCCTAGAATCCGGCGGGTTCATCCCGACCCGGTTGACCCGACTTTTGACCCATTTTCCTAATGATATAACCCGATTTTGATCCATTTTAATCCTATTTCATTTTATAAAAACTGTTTCTGGATTTTCTTTTTAAAAATAATTCAGAAATTCATTATTTAATTTCTAAAATTCATTTTTATTTCCAAAAATCATTATTTTGATTTTGAAAATTATTTTTAATTTAAAAATAAATCAAAATTATTTAATTAATTAATTTTAGTTAATAATTAATTATTTAATTATTCAATAAATTTATATTTTAATTGATTAATTAATTTAACTAGTTATTAATTAATTTTAATTGATTATTAAATTATATTTAATTATTTCTTTTGATTTAAAAATTTCAAAAAATAGTTTTGAGCTTTAAAATATTATTTTAAATTATTTTCAAGGCTCGATAATTATTATTAAATAATTTTAAAGTTAGATTCGGGTATTTGAACCCTGTTAATTATTAATAAAATGATTCTAATACCCTTTTAAATCTGAAAAATTATTAAAAATTCGTAATAAATACCAGAAAAATTATTTTAACCTCGAACCTTCTTTGAAAAATTATTTTTATCGAATGCCTTCTGTGCTATGTGCTATCTTATTAATGTGTTATATGGCCATGTATTTATTATTTGACTGTTTTAGTCATAACTTTCAATCCGTAAATCGGATTTGGGTGAAACGAAGGGTAGATAAAACCTTATGACGTATACATGACGATTAAAATAATATGAGATTGAATATTGATGAATACTTATGATTCCTAGCTGAGTAAGTTAGGCATAGAAAAAAAGTAGGTGATCTGAAAATAGAACTAATGCGTAGAAAAGAAAGCAAGTGATCAGTGAATAGAAGCGAGGCATAGAAAAAGTAGACAAGTGGTTGTTGAATAGAATCATTAGACAAGTACAAATGAAGTTGGAATCATTTGTGATAAGAAAAGTACTTCTGAACCTTTCTCGAGATATATTTTAAGTATTTCTGAACTTTCTCGTAACATATTGCTTGTATACAAAATAATTCTGTTTTATATTGCAAGTGCTTCAAAACATTCAACTTTGAACCATGATCACATCATTTGATCTTTGATCTGTAAGCCTTATTCTTTGTAAACCATCGATTTTGATTTCCCCGAGATTAAACCATACAAATACGATACCATCCCACAAATACATATACACCATATACCAAACACTGAAACATAATTACTTAAGCATACAGAAATTTATATAACCTATAATACCTTATAATATCAAAGATCCACACCTTGTATAATCATTGAACCATTGTTCATATTATACCTGATTTTTCAACTGGCTTGAAGCCGTTCTTCATATATATACCTTGATAAACCCTGGTGATACTCATAAATTTCTTTATACTCTGAGATTTTTTTTAATGTTAATCATGATTCTGTTTTATTGAATTACAATGTTTATCATATTAAATATTTTTAGAATTGGATAGTTTTCTTTATGTGGACCAGATTCGTGGTCAGACCAGATTCGAGGTCGAATTAGGCCAATATTTGCCTTGGATCCAGTTTATAGAGCAGGGTCGTGTGCCTGGCTCGGGGTTAGTGCGTGCATGATCAGCAGCCTGACCTTGGTTTTCAAATTTAAAATGAATATCCAATTCTAATGATTATTTAACAAGAAACTTGATTCCTCTAAATCATTTCAATATATCGTTGTTTAACCTCAATTATTACTATTATGACTCGCTGAGCTAGTTAGCTCACTCTTGCGAATCTTTTATATGATTTTACAGTTAAAAAGGAAGTTGTTGGCAGCGAGGATTCCCAGTCTAGTGTGTGAGCTAGGATTCCAGGTTGAGCTGGATCGAGCTAGCAGGAGCTTTATATTATATGTGTGTTGTGAACCCCAAACTACTGAACAGGGTTTCGAGGGCGTCTAAGGTTGGTATCAGAGCTACAAGTTATAAGTCAATGAAACACGCCTAGATTTTCAGGATTGGGTAGAGGGTTAGGATTAGGAATAAGAAATAGAAATATAGGATGTCATGAGGTTGAGTGCGACTGTATAGTAGATTTTCGGTATGATTGTGTTGCGATTCGAGATTCTTATCTTGCAATTTGATTTCTAGAAAACCGTAATGGCAGAGCCTATTTTCCCTGTATCATCTGATCATTCTGAGCTTTCTGTTCGAGGACCGTCATCTTCACCCAGTGTTGATCCACATCTTGTTCTTCCACCAGTATTAACTGTATTACCTCATGTTGTAACATTTACACCTCTTCAAGCTATTCTACCACCCCTTGATGTGAGACCACCTATTCGAGGACCCCAATCTGCTGATTCTGGTTCTACCGGACATTCAAATATGAGTGCATCTTTTCAGTTTTCCCTATACCCTATTCTATACCATCAATTTAAGACTTGTCTTATGGAGAAACAACACCTACGATGATGGATTCGAGAGCTACAATATATGGTGAGTACATGAAATATTAATGATGGTGATGAAAAACCTAGAGAGAGAATTCATGTGTTCCGGAGGATAGCTGCTACCAGGTTATATGGAACCACTAGTGAGTATACCACCCATGATTATCTTGTGGATTGGGCTAGATGGTTTTTAAAGGAGTTTTAGAAGATCGGAGATCCAGAGTTTTATTGGAGTTAGATGATGGTATTATGATGAATGTGATATGTATAGTAGCGATGTGATGTGATATCAACAAACTTTGTTCTATAGAATAGACTTGTTGACTATTGGATACACATGTTGTACTTAACGATAGCAAAAATGATGATGGGAGTATTACCAGTATGGAAGCTTTGAAGTGAAGTTACGAATAAGATAATATGCAACAGTAATTGAAGTTTTCGTCGATTAATGAAGGAAGAATGGACCCAATAAAGGGGTATAAGATAAATTGAAGTGGATGGACCCCTGTGTGATTGCTTTCTTAACTTGATACCTTGTAATAGTTAAGGAGGACTACAACCAACTCATATAGTATGGACAACTAGATGTGCGATTCTCAAAATTTTAAACGAATTTTCGAAAAAGATTTTCTTAACAAAATTTTTAAAAGTTCTTTAAACAAAATAAGTTTTAAAAATTAGTTGTCAAGTTACTACTTGAGTTTCTTGTTTATTATAAGACCCAGATTATTTAGAAAATATGTATTCTAGAAATTAGTATGGTTAAATCAGAGGGTCAAGTGGATCCGCCATTATAGAGGAGTTTCGATTGTTCCTAGCAGAAGGGTGCAAATCTTGTTTGATAAGGTTAACAACAGAATCAGCGTACGGAGAAACTATTTATCCAATTTCCAATACTATTAGCGTTTAAAGAATCTGTTGATTTAAAAGAATCCTGAGCATGATCTAATAATGTTGAGCAAATCTCCAGTCTTTTCTAAAGGAAGAACATTATCAGCAAAAAAGTCGATATGTTGAAGGATTGGTGGTTATTCTAAGTCCTATAGGCGAAATTTGAAGTTATGAATGTAAATACCGTATGAATGCAATTACGATCACACGTGCAAGTACTACGCTAAAAAAACACAAGACTTAATAAGTAAGAAACTATTATAGTGCTTAATTTGAAGTTATTATGTAACTTGAATGGGATCTATTGATTGAACAAGCTCTAAAGGTGTATATAAGTGAAATATGGATGGTGACTGTAATATCCCGTATTTTTAGAATTATTATAAATATTATTTGAATATATATATGTGCTTTTATGATTTATAAGGAATCAAATTGTGGATATTTTATTCCTGTTTGACAAGTTGATATTATAAAATGGTAATGTGCTACTTGTTAAGTGTTATATCGATCCTTGTTAATTTCTAAAAATATTTACTTAAATGTATTATTTTCAGAAGTCTATTTGAAAACCGATCATTTTATTGATATCGGTAAATTGAGTTCATTTAGTAATATTAGGGATTGGATGAATATTCAGTCTGCTATGTGTTGTATGTAATATTAATTATGTGGGACTCAGTTGTGATTGAGGATTATTTGTATTATTCATTACTGAGTCTTATCGTTTTGTTTTTGTCTTTAAAAAGTGATTTTATTGAAAAATTAATTTCATAAATATCTAAATTATCTTTAAAAATGTTTTTATGGTTTTATAATTACAATAATTATTTTTGGGATTTTATAAAATTTCGAAATCGATATTTCATCAATTATTTAGCCCTGTATGATTTTTCTAATTGCATTTATTTGTAAAATCTGTATGTAATTCCAAAATTCTTCAAAAATTATGAAACTCATATTTATTGAAGTTTGGAATATTCCGAGAATTTTAAAATTACTTTAGGAATTTTTAGGATTAATTTCACCCGTGCGTTGATTCGTTTAATTAATAAAAGCGGGTATAAATCACGTTTCAGAAATTATTTTAAAATTTAGAAATTTATGTTTTTATAAACTTCGGGATATTTGTATCATTTTAAGACTATTTTTGTGATTTTCTGGATTTGTTTTAAGTGCAGATCAGATCGTTAATTGTTATAGAAAAAAATAAAACAAAACAAACAAAACAAACAAAAAAACACAAAATCAATACGCAGAACATTAATCTTTGTTCCTCTTTTTCATTTCTCAATCTCTCTCACATCTCAATTTCTCTCTCTTTCCTCACCCATCCACTTCGTCTTATTCTTGCATCTATTTCTGCGTTCCCGATTTTCCCCAGTTACTCCCGATTTGGTGCCACTGGTTATTTCCGGTATAGTCGCCGCTTCTGTCCTTTTTTCGGAGGTTTGCTCCGGCTTTACCTGTGTCTGCGTGATTGGTATATATATGTGTGTTGGGTGTGTGTGTAAAGTGTGTGTGTGTGTGTGTGTGTGAATTGGGTGCGTGCGTGTGGTGTGTGCGCGTTTGTGTTGAGGTTCTGTGCCTGATTTCTGTGGTTGCCGGCCGTGTTCTATTTCGGTTGTGTGATGTTACTCGCGCGTGTTGTGCACCCGCTGCTGTGCTAAATTAAAACTGTTATTAATTATATTTTGTTTTAATTTTTCTTTCTGCAGAAATTAATTGATAGCAATTCGTGAGATGAAATTATTTTGGTGCGGAAATTATTAAATTAATCGGTGAAGTACGCATTGCAAACCCGAAATTAATCGGGTACCCGCGAGTTTTACCGCCGTCAGCGATGAATTTCGATGAGTTGACGGTGGACTGTGATGATTATTTCTGAGTCCTAAAATTTTAAACTATTAATTTAGTTCGTAACGTTATTTTCAAAAAGGATATATATTTATTGGGTATGTAGAGATTGTATCGAGATTGTGGTTGCGTAATTGATTGTGGTTTAGATTATAAACGGTGGTTATTGAATTAACTGTCTCATAGATTGGTTGTTGTGACATCGAATTGTTTCGACAGGTAGTCCGATAAACAAAGAAGACGTTGCCCGATTTCCGGGAAATTTACCTACGGAAATACGGGAATGTATTCGACGATTATCGGGACGTCGAGTGGTTATATAGATAAATATGTGTTTTATATGAAACTTGATTGCACGATGTGATGGAATAATTTACTAAAATCAATAACCTCGATTTCGTAAAATTACGAGTGTACATATTTTCTGAAAACGAGCATCGAACCGATTTTCGAGAACGTGAACCCTAACTGATATGTGTATTATTATATGAAGTATGTTACGATTCGGGCTATATAATCGTAAGGGTATAACTGATAGGGAGGATATGCCAAGCTTAAGCAATCATCAAATCTAGGGTATTTCGACTCTGTAGGTTCCAGATGAAAGATCCAAGTTCCAAAGTCGGTTTAGGAATAACCTAGAGTTTGGTAGGAAGAGCTCTGCAAGATGCAGGTCGTTCGAGACCATCAGAACCAGACGTAGGATAAAAAGTGAAATGGAATAGTGATGGTTATCTGGCTTCTAGCAATCGCAGGAACAACACATCAACGAATTATCGAGATAAAGAAACGATGATGTTTGAGGCAGAATGTCAGAATAGATGCGTCATTTCGAGTGTGACTAACTGCTAAATCCTAAAGGCAGGTATCCCTATCATCACTTATTGTTCAAGTGATATTTTTTTTGAATCCTATTATGCAAGTATTGCTTTTCTTATTCTCAGTTCAAAATAGATAAATGTTTTACATATCGCTGAATTAAATAATTCTGTGTATGCAAATACTCATCTACTATTATGTTCAGAATAGTCAAGTGATTTTACTTATCCAATTATCGGATTTATAAATGTTTTGGATTTTGAGAAAAGTGATTTGGTTGCAAATATTCCTACCCAAGAATTGGGAGAATAAAATTATTTCAAGTGTCGATTATTATGACCCTATTTCAATAAAAGGTTTTAAGATTGGATCATAATTGTGTAAGTGACCGGGACGGACGGTCCAGTGGAGGGCTATTTCTAAGTGCCATATGAAATATTATGACACAATTTTTGCCACAGGCAGGTATATTGCCTTTTGTTTGAGTACTCGTGTTTTTGGGGTCACGTTTCTATGATTCATGACCTTGTGCTATCACACGGGCTGATCAGCATGTGATAGTACGTCCGTCGGAGGATGATCCCAATCTAAATTATCATATCGTTTCTGATATTCATAGAATAAATGATTTATCAGCTATTTCTATTTTGGAATAAGGGTAAAATGTGGTTTTGATTCAGATTCTGATTTATGCTAATACTTACGTTGTTGTTAAATATCAAATGTGGTATTAGTATAGATGATTGATGTTGACTTCCCTATTTTAGCGCGGGTAGGTTGTGAGAATCAAAGGTCGTATGGATATCTAATTTGATATGACAGTAAAATAATTATTAATTTCAAGAGTTCGGTTTTAAGTAAAGTTTTATGATTCAATCCATAATCATTATTTCTTATTATTGTTGTTTACGATATTTCCATAAACACTGTTTTTCGAGTTTTATTCTCGTCAAGATTCAAGGTATTGCTGAAGCATTTCGCTCAAAAATATCAAAATGGTTTTGAATACAATTAAAGAATCAATTATGTGGTTCCTCAACTATAATTTTATAATTCAACAATTATGGTTTCAAATGTTCTGCTCTAATGCAGATGTCGGTTTTATATCAAAAGACCCTATATATATGTCATAATGATCTTGCTGAGCATTTCTTTCGCTCATACTTGCCTGTTTTTAAATTTAACCTCCAGTGAGGATTAGCTTGCGCTGTTTAGCTGCGTAATTCGAGGAAGCAAAGAAGAAGCTCTTGGAAGGTGATGGCTCTAGGGTTTGCGAATTAGTGTAAGTTCTTTTGAATAAAGTTGTTTATATTATATTATATTATAGTTTTGTTATTTTATAGTTGGGCCTAGTATACTTCTTTTCGAAGCTATATTAGCGGGTTAAGTTTTGAGATTGAGAATGGTTGAAAAGAGTTTCAAAAGAAAGTGAAAAAAAAAATTATTGGTGAAGTTTGGAATTCTTGTTTCTAGAACTATAACCTTAAAAGATCTTGGATTAGTTTGGGGTCATAAATGATAAATATCTTCCGCTGGCATTTTATTATTGATAAAACAGGTTAATTTGGATTGAAGTTTTATTGTGACGACCAAATCTTCTGACCCCGAATTTGGGGGCGTTACAGGTTGGTATCAGAGCTGAGGTTATAGTAAACTAGAAATGAGAGTGTGTATAGCTATGTGAGGACGTTTGAGCTCATATCGAGTTCCTGTTGGACTATTGGATATAGTATCAACGAATAAGTTAAGACAGGCGCATTCGTTTAAGATGGTTGTGTTTAGCTGGATAAAACTCCTGGCGCTTGCAAACTTCTATTGTGGAATCTTCCGAGGCTACTACAATTCGACGACGATGAAGATTATCGATATCCGTGGAACATGAAGAAGTGTCTAGAATCAGATGGCGAGTCAACCGAAGAGTTTAAATTGAAGATAAGTATTAAGACTTTGGCAATATCTTCTTTTTCCATAAATTCTTTTGACTTCTCTCAAAAAGAAATGTCAGTTAGAAGACATAATCCCTAACACCAGTTTATTCATTTTGTGCCAGAATTTTTATTCTCTGGACTTCATTTCCTTCAGAAATATCAGTTTTTAAAACTTTCCAGTTTTATTCATTTGATTGTGGATTCTTTTGATCTTCTATTATTCCAGACTGAGATGAACAACCCTAACTATAGGGGACATAAGGTATACCGGTCTGTGTGATAGGAGTTGGATGGGACGCCATCACTTGTGTGTATTGTGAATACATGAAGGTTAACAACCTTTAGTAATGTCTTAATTTGGGCACGCAATACCAAGTTCGTTTGATCATATTGATCTCTCGATTATTCTCTTATTTCAACAATACTTTTTCTCAAATTCAGATTTTGGTTCCGTTCTGATATCAAATTCTGTTTTTTTTTAAATTCCATGATTTTATCATCTCAAACATTCGAAGGTATGCCAATCAAGTTAAGCTGAGTTATCCTGGTCAAGTCAAAGTAAGGCGGTGTGATGGAATTACGAAGGACGACAGTGGAGTGTAATGTGATTAAACTATCAATGGCGTATAACGGAATCAGTCTGTTTCTTTATTTCTCTCTCTATCTCTCTTTCTTTTCTTCTCTCTATCTTTTTCTCTATTTTTCTTTCTTGCGATCAGTAAAAAGTAATTATATTGAAGAATTGGTCAAAGGATGTGAATGGAATAGTGGTGCACAGTGAAGCTCCTATAAAAGTTTTATTATACAAGGAATACAAGATTTATTTGAGATTTTGGAAAAATTGAGATTATTTGGGAATGGAAAGTTGGCCAGAAGACCCTTAGTACTTTCTTCTGCTGATTCCGAGGACGGAATCCTTATAAGGGGGGTAGATTGTAATATCCCGTATTTTTAGAATTATTATAAATATTTTTTGAATATATATATATATATGTGCTTTTATGATTTATAAGGAATAAAATTGTGGATATTTTATTCCTGTTTGACGAGTTGATATTATAAAATGGTAATGTGCTAATTGTTAAGTGT
The DNA here is from genome assembly GCF_009905375.1 of Apium graveolens. Taxonomy (NCBI): domain Eukaryota; kingdom Viridiplantae; phylum Streptophyta; class Magnoliopsida; order Apiales; family Apiaceae; genus Apium; species Apium graveolens. The sequence goes on from NC_133655.1 coordinate 112,019,754, forward strand.
TATATCGATCCTTGTAAATTTCTAAAAATATTTACTTAAATGTATTATTTTTAAAATTCTATTTGAAAACCGATCATTTTATTGATATCGGTAAATTGAGTTCGTTTAGTAATATTAGGGATTGGATGGATATTCGGTCTGCTATGTGTTGTATGTAATATTAATTGTGTGGGACTCAGTTGTGATTGAGGATTATTTGTATTATTAATTACTGAGTCTTATCATTTTGTTTTTGTCTTTAAAAAGTGATTTTATTGAAAAATTAATTTCATAAATATTTAAATTATCTTTAAAATTGTTTTTATAATTTTATAATTATAATAATTATTTTTGGGATTTTATAAAATTTAGAAATCGATATTTCATCAATTATTTAGCCCTGTATGATTTTTCTAATTGCATTTATTTGTAAAATCTGTATGTAATTCCAAAATTCTTCAAAAATTATGAAACTCATATTTATTTAAGTTTGGAATATTCCGAGAATTTTAAAATTACTTTAGGAATTTTTAGGATTAATTTCACCTGCGCGTTGATTCGTTTAATTAATAAAAGCGGGTATAAATCACGTTTCAGAAATTATTTTAAAATTTAGAAATTTATGTTTTTATAAACTTCGGGATATTTGTATCATTTTAAGACTATTTTTGTGATTTTCTGGATTTGTTTGAAGTGCAGCTCGGATCGTTAATTGTTATATGCGGGTATGTTGTGCGACTCAAAAATGGTTTAAAAATTTTGAAAATTTTATTTTATTATTTTCGGGATTTTTAGAAGGTTTTAAAACCGTATTTGCAATTTTATAAATTTATTCTATGCGCAACATGGTTCTTTAAAACGTGAAATACTGAATAACAAATCGGGCTTAATAAGGATAAGTATTAATATTTTTATACGTGTCATAATTCCCCTCAGTACTTGGGCACGTGGCATGACTGCAGTAGAAAAAAAAGGCTTCAATAGAAAAAAAAAACAAAACAAAAAAACAAAACAAACAAAAAAAACACAAAATCAATACACAGAACATTAATCTCTGTTCCACTCTTTCATTTCTCAATCTCTCTCACATCTCAATTTCTCTCTCTTTCCTCACCCCTCCACTTCGTCTTCTTCTTGCATCTGTTTCTGCGTTCCCGATTTTCCCCTGTTACTCCCGATTTGGTGCCACTGGTTATTTCCGGTATGGTCGCCGCTTCTGTCCTTTTTCCGGCGGTTTGCTCCGGCTTTACCTGTGTCTGCGTGATTGGTATATATATGTGTGCTGTGTGTGTGTGTGTCAAGTGTGTGTGTGTGAATTGGGTGCGTGCGTGTGGTGTGTGCGCGTTTGTGTTGAGGTTCTATGCCTGATTTCTGTGGTTGCCGGCCGTGTTCTGTTTCGGTAATGTGATGTTACTCACGTGTGTTGTGCACCCGCTGCTGTGCTAAATTAAAACTGTTATTAATTATATTTTGTTTTAATTTCTCTTTCTGCAGAAATTAATTGATAGCAATTCGTGAGATGAAATTATTTTGGTGTGGAAATTATTAAATTAATCGGTGAAGTACGCGTTGCAAACCCGAAATTAATCGGGTACCCGCGAGTTTTACCGCCGTCAGCGATAAATTTCGATGAGCTGACGGTGGACTGTGATGATTATTTCTGAGTCTTAAAATTTTAAACTATTAATTTAGTTCATAACGTTATTTTCAAAAAGGATATATATTTATTGGGTATGTAGAGATTGTATTGAGATTGTGGTTGCGTAATTGATTGTGGTTTGGATTATAAACGGTGGTTGTTGAATTAACTGTCTGATAGATTGGTTGTTGTGACGTCGAATTGTTTTGACGGGTAGTCCGATAAACAAAGAAAACCTTGCCCGATTTCCGGGAAATTTACCTACGGAAATACGGGAACGTATCCGAAGATTATCAGGACGTCGAGTGGTTATATAGATAAATATGTGTTTTATATGAAACTTGATTGCACGATGTGATGGAATAATTTACTAAAATCAATAACCCTGATTTCGTAAAATTACGAGTATACATATTTTCTGAAAACGAGCATCGAACCGATTTTTGAGAACATGAACTCTAACTGATATGTGTATTATTATATGAAGTATGTTATGAGTCGGGCTATGTAATCGTAAGGGTAGAACTGATAGGGAGGATATGCCAAGCTTAAGCAATCGTCTAATCTAGGGTATTTCTACTCTATAGGTTCCAGATGAAAGATCCAAGTTCCAAAGTCGGTTTAGGAATAACCTAGAGTTTGGTAGGAAGAGCTCCGCAAGATCCAGGTCATTTGAGACCATCAGAACCAGACGTAGGATAAAGAGTGAAATGGAATAGTGATGGTTATCTGGCTTCTAGCAATCGCAGAAACAACACGTCAATGAATTATCGAGATAAAGAAACGATGATATTTTGAGGCAGAATATCATAATAGATGCGTCATTTCGAGTGTGACTAACTGCTAAATCCCAAAGGCACGTATCCCTATCATCACTTATTGTTCAAGTGATATTTTTTTGAATCCTATTATGCAAGTATTGCTTTTCTTATTCTCAGTTCAAAATAGATAAATGTTTTACATATCGCTGAATTAAATAATTCTGTATATGCAAATACTCATCTGCTATTATGTTCAGAATAGTCAAGTGATTTTACTTATCCAATTATCGGATTTATAAATGTTTTGTATTTTGGGAAAAGTGATTTGGTTGCGAATATTCCTACCCAAGAATTGGGAGAATAAAATTATTTCGGGTGTCGATTATTATGACCCTATTTCAATAAAAGGTTTTAAGATTGGATCATAATTGCGTAAGTGACCGGGACGGACGGTCCAGTGGAGGGCTATTTTTAAGTGCCATATGAAATATTATGACAAAATTTTTGCCACGGGCAGGTATATTGCCTTTTGTTTGAGTACTCGTGTTTTTGGGGTCACGTTTCATAAACCAAGGCATATGACAATGATTGTAAGTCATCAGCCCCAGTCAGTGATGCGTTAAGAATTATGGGATCTACTCTACTTCGATGGTGAATAAGTCTCCAAGAGCAAGAGTTTATGATATGTCAATGAAAGATGCTATTCCGAATATGGATGTGATGGCAAGAATGCTTACTGTGAATTCCTCATGTGCTTAAGTATTAGTCGATTCGGGAGTAACTCGATCATTTATTTCTCAAGATTTTATTGATGGATTGAATTACCCTGTTAAATTGTTAAATGAGATCATGACTATAAAACTAGCAAATCAAAAACGTGTACATATTAACCAATTGTGTACCAATTGTGCGACTGAGATTTCTGGCAATAAGTTTATGCTGATTTAATATCATTTAAGAAAGGAAAATTTGACGTTATTAAAGGAATGGTTTAACTACTTAAGCGTGATATTCAGATAGATTATCGTAATAAGAAGTTAAGTCTGAAGATGCCGGAAGAGAAGGTGATGACGTTTAGAAATTGAAGGCGAGTAAAGAAGTTTTTAAAGATGATTCAAGATAAAAGGAAATTGTGGAAAAGATGGGAATATTATATTGCTTATGTGATAAATATAAGTCAGTATTTAGTAAAAATTTGAACTATTCTAGTAATCAATAAATTTCTAGACGTGTTCCCAGACAAGTTACCAGGACTTCCTCTAGATAGAAAAATTAAGTTCGTGATCGACTTAGCACCTGAAATGGAACCAGCGTCCAAGGCCCCGTACAGAATGGCGCCAGTTAAAATGAAGGAGTTAGCAAAGCAATTGCAAGAGTTGTTAGAAGAAGGAGCGATTAGACCTAGTGTACCCCATGAGGTGCACCGGTATTATTTGGTAATAAGAAAGATGGAAGCATGAGATTATGTGTCGACTAGAGGAAGCTCAATAAGTTTACTATCAAAAACAAGTATGTGTTACCTAAAATTGATGATTTGTTTGATCAGTTGAAAAAATAAAGTATTTTCTAAGATTGATTTAAGATTTGGGTGTTAGATATATTTGATAATGTCATGGCTAATATGTTTTATGTTTAGCTTTCAGATCTTACTTGAACAGGATAAATCAGTACTTAACTGTTGATCAGTACTTATACTGGAAGTCAGGACTTAAGGATATCAGTACTTATATTATCAGGAGATAATCATCAGAAGTTAGATATCAGAACTTAAGTGCTGAAGGATGATCAGAGAAGGACAGTAGCTGATTAAAGGAAAGAAGATCGAGATAAACATAAGAAGAGATATGCATGAAGAAGGAATTCCGTGAAGAATGGAATACTTGGAAGAAAAGATATCTGATTGATATATTTTAGGAAGCAGAATTATATTCCATATCAATTAGCGATTATCTTGTAACTGTGTAGTATATAAACACAGACATAGGGTTTACACTATAAGTGTTATCATATATTCTAGAAGATTATTCATTGTAACCCTAGCAGCTCTCGTGATATTGTTCATCATTGAGAGGTAACAGTTCCATACTGTAACAGAGTTTATTGTTTCAATAAAGTTTGTTTTCTGTTACTTAAGTTCTTAAAGTTCGATTTGAGTGTGCTATATATACACTGTATTCACCCCCTCTACAGTGTGTGTGTGACCTAACAAGTGGTATCAGAGCTTATCTGTTAACACACATACAGTTAAAGATCCAAACACAATCATGTCGGACACAGAAACTCCAACTAAGCCTACCAAAACTGAGGAACCACCAAAAACACAAATTCAGAGTCGGTATGAGACCATCAGAGGTCCCATACTGAAACCATCTGAATATCCCATATGGAAGGTAAGGATGACCATGTTCCTGGAAGCAACAGATCCAGAATACCTTGATAGAATCAAGGAAGGCCCTCACAAACCAACCAAGCTCGCTGTTGCAGTTGCAGGTGAAGCAGCAAAGACTGTACCAAAGGAGAAGAGTGATTATACTGCTGAAGATATAGCATCAATTGCTAAGGATGCCAAGGTACGACACTTACTGCATAGTGCCATTGATAATGTAATGTCAAACAGGGTAATCAACTGCAAGACTGCTAAGGAGATATGGGATGCTCTGGAAACAAGGTGTCAGGGAACGGAGACAATTAAGAAGAACAGGAAGACAATACTCACTCAAGAGTATGAACACTTTGACTCAAAGATCAATGAGTCATTGAATGATTTATATGATAGATTTGTCAAACTTTTGAATAATTTGTCATTGGTTGATAAAGAGTATGATCTTGAAGATTCAAACCTTAAGTTCCTGTTAGCTCTTCCTGAATGCTGGGATTTGAAGGCAACGACAATAAGAGACAACTACAATCTTGATGAAACAACTCTTGACGAAATCTATGGAATGCTCAAGACTCATGAGCTTGAGATGGAACAAAGAAGCAAGAGGAAAGGAGGAAAGTCAAGGACAGTTGCTCTTAAGGCTGAAGAAGAATCCCCCAAAGCAGCTTCCTCAAAAAAAGACAAGGGTAAAGCTTTTTTCATAAAGTCTGATACTGAGTCATCAAGTTCTGAGAGTGATGATGACTCAGATTCTGAAAGCTTGCCTAAGACTGATGCTGATGAGGAGATGATGAAGCTGTGTGCTCTTATGGTGAAAGGAATCACAAAGATTGCATATAGGAAGTTCAGGAAGGGAAAGAAGTTTTCCAGGAAAGGCATAAGTTCTGATAAGAAGAATTTCAGAAGATCTGAAGGTAGAGGAGGAAAGTCTGATAGAGGAGATTACACCAATGTTAAATGCTATAACTGTGGTTAGAAAGGCCACATATCTCCTGATTGCAAGAAAGTAAAGGGTGACAAAGGCAAGGCTCTTGTCACAAAGCAGAAAAGCAGGACAGACACCTCAGACTCTGAAAGTGAGGAGAACTATGCATTGATGGCAAATGCTGATAAAGAAAGTGCTGAGAGCAGTTCTGAAGCTGCTGAAATAAAGGTACCTCAGACTACTTATGCTTTTCATACTGATAATATTAATGAGTTGAGAAGATATCTTAAAACCATGTTTGTTAGTTATAGAGATCAAACTTTAACATGTGAGAGATTAACTTCTGAAAATCTTGCATTTAAGAAAAGAAATGATTTCTTAGAAAAAGAGTTAGTCATGTTCCATCAAACTCAGAAGGATAGAGATGATGCCTTTTATGTTAGGGATGAAGTGCTAAAAATGAATGAATCTCTAAAAACTGAGTTAGAAAAGGAAAGAGAGATTATCAGGACTTGGACTAACTCTGGCAAAACAACTCAAAATTTGCTAAGTAGTGGAAACTGGAAAGAGGGCTTAGGTTATGGAGAAGATAAGAATGATAAAGGAACTGAAGAAATTAAGCCTGTTGATAAGCAAAAGCCAAAGTTAAAACCTGTTAAGTTTGTAACTGTAAAGTCTGAAAATGAGAAATCAGAAGTTACAAAGGAATTAACTTCTGACAAACTAAAACAGGAAAAGACAGCTAAAGTGAACATAGGCTTAATGACAAAGAAGCAGCTTAAGTATAAGCTGAAAGATGTTAAGAATGCAAACAAGGTAAAATCACCTAGAAAAAATAGGAATGGAAAGGAAGGTGTGAATAAAAGCAATAATTATAAACCTGTTCCTGATGCTTCTAGGAAAACATGTCATAACTGTGGAAGTTCTAACCATCTGGCTTCTTTTTGCAGGAAGAATAAGAATATTAACTCCTTACCTTCAAAATCAGGAGTTAAAAGTCAGTCTGTTAGATACAAACCACAAAATCCTTGTTTTCATTGTGGTAGTTTATGGCATTCCATTTATACTTGTAAGGAATATCATAGCTTGTACTATGATTATTATCAAATAAAACCTTCTTTGAAGAAAGTTTCCATTGTTCCTTCTAGTGTAAATTCTGATTCAAAGTCTGATAGTGTAAGTTCTGATAAGAAAAATGTTAACATAAACTCTGATGCTAAATCCGCTGCAAATGTTAACAAACTTAAAAAGGCCAAAAGATCCAAGCAAGTCTGGGTCCTTAAAACTAATAATTAGTGGTCTTTGTGATTGCAGGGCAATAGGAAAAATATTCTAGTTCTGGACAGTGGATGTTCAGGACATATGACTGGAAATAAGGCCCTGCTATCAGACTTTGTGGAGAAAGCTGGCCCAGGTGTTTCTTATGGAGATGGCAACATTGGAAAAACATTGGGATATGGCAATATCAATCTTGGAAATGTCATAATTAAAAATGTAGCTCTGGTCTCAGGACTTAAACACAATCTGCTGAGTATAAGTCAAATCTGTGACAGAGGTTATCATGTTGATTTCTTTAAAGAACACTGTGAAATTGTGAGTAAATCTAAAGGCAAAGTTGTTCTGAAAGGATACAGGTGTGGTAACATTTATGAAGCTAAGCTTTCAACAAGTACTGATGGTTCTGCAATCTGTCTGATGAGTAGAGCATCAATTGAAGAAAGCTGGAATTGGCACAAGAAACTCTCTCATTTAATTTCAACAATATAAATGAACTGGTAAAGAAAAATCTTGTGAGAGGACTGCCAAAGTCAATATTTGCTCCTGATGGTCTTTGTGATTCCTGTCAGAAGGCCAAACAAAGAAAATCTTTATTCAATAGCAAGACTGAATCATCAATTCTTGAGCCTTATCATCTACTACATGTTGATCTATTTGGTCCAGTAAATGTCATGTCTATTGCAAAGAAGAAGTATGCGTTGGTCATAGTGGATGAGTTCACCAGATACACATGGGTATATTTCTTGCACACAAAAAGTCAAACTGCATCTATCTTGATTGATCATGTCAAACATCTGGATAAAATGGTCAAAGATTCTGTGAAAGTTTTAAGGAGTGATAATGGCACTGAGTTCAAGAATTTGATAATGGAAGAGTTCTGCAAAAACCATGGAATAAAGCAGGAATTTTCTGCTCCTGGAACTCCACAGCAAAATGGAGTTATTGAAAGGAAGAATAGAACTCTCATTGAAGCTGCACGTACAATGCTTGAAGAAGCAAAGCTTCCAACCTATTTCTGGGCTGAAGCTGTGCAGACTGCTTGTTTTACTCAAAATGCAACACTCATTAACAAGCATGGAAAAACACCATATGAGATGGTGAAGAAAAAGAAGCCAAATCTGAAATATTTTCATGTATTTGGATGCAAGTGTTCTGTTCTCAAGACTCATCCTGAACAGCTATCAAAGTTTGATCTAAAAGCTGATGAAGGAATCTTTGTTGGATATCCACTTTCCACAAAAGCCTTTAGAGTCTATAATTTGAGAACAAAAGTGGTCATGGAATCTATCAATGTCTCTTTTGATGACAAGAAGATTACTGGTCTTGAAGATTTTATTGACCATGATCAGCTGAGATTTGAAAATGAAGACTCAAATTCTGATACTGCAAATCCTGATAGTCTAAGTCCTGATACTGTAAACTCTGATGGATTAAACTCTGATGTTATTGAAACTGTGGTAACTACGTCAAAGGAAGATGCACCTATGCAGGGGGAGCATACTCAAGATCCTACCTCATCTCAAGAAACATCAGAACATGCATCTGGCTCTTCAAGTTCTGATTCGTCAAGTTCTGATAAGCCAAGTTCTGATAGTGCTGAAAATCTAAATACTGAAGAATCCAACTCAGAGAGCATAGTTTCAGGGGGGCATCAGAAAATGAAAATGAAGATAGCATGGATCATGGGGGAGCATCCAGTTCTAGAGACAACCTTCCATCTGCAAGTAAGTGGACAAAATCACATACACCTGATTTGATAATTGGAAATCCTGATGCAGGTGTCAGAACTAGAACAGGTACTTCAAATGAATGTCTCTACAATTCTTTTCTCTCTCAGACTGAGCCAAAGAAAGTTGAAGAAGCTCTTCAAGATGCTAATTGGGTGCAAGCAATGCAGGAAGAGTTAAATGAATTTGAAAGAAACAAAGTCTGGATCCTAGTACCAAGACCAAAGAATAGATCTGTTGTTGGTACAAAATGGGTATTCAGAAACAAAACTGACAGTGATGGCATAATTATAAGGAATAAGGCAAGACTGGTCGCAAAAGGATATTCTCAACAGGAGGGGATTGATTATGATGAAACATTTGCACCAGTTGCTAGGTTAGAAGCCATAAGGATATTTTTGGCTTATGCTGCTCACAAAAAGTTTACTGTCTTTCAAATGGATGTGAAAAGTGCTTTTCTCAATGGAGAATTGGAGGAGGAGGTATATGTTGAACAACCTCCAGGCTTTGTAGATACCAAACATCCAGATTATGTCTACAGGCTTGATAAAGCACTTTATGGACTTAAGCAAGCTCCTAGGGCATGGTTTGAGACTTTAGCTCAGTTTCTTCTGGAAAGTGGATTCAACAGAGGAACAATAGACAAAACACTATTCTACCTCAACCATGGAAAAGACTTACTTCTTGTCCAGATTTATGTTGATGATATCATCTTTGGATCTACAAATGACAGACTTTGCAAGAAGTTTGCCAAACTGATGCAGTCAAGATATCAGATGAGTATGATGGGAGAACTTAGCTACTTTCTGGGCCTTCAAGTCAAGCAGAATGAAGAAGGCACTTTCATTTGTCAATCTAAGTACACCAGACACTTGCTGAAGAAATTTGGAATGCAAGATTGTTCAAGTGCATCCACTCCCATGGCCACTGCAACAAAACTGGATAAGGATACTGGTAAATCAGTAGATATTACTGATTACAGAGGTATGATTGGCTCTCTACTCTATCTAACTGCTAGTAGACCTGATATCATGTATGCTACCTGTCTTTGTGCAAGAGTTCAAGCAGATCCAAGAGAACCTCACTTAACAGCTGTGAAAAGAATCTTTAAGTATCTTAAAGGAACAGCTGTTCTGGGATTGTGGTATCCTAGAGAATCAGACTTTAAACTAATAGGTTACTCAGATGCAGATTTTGCAGGCTGCAAAATTGACAGGAAAAGCACAAGTGGAAGCTGCCAATTTCTTGGAGGCAGATTGGTTTCTTGGTACAGCAAGAAATAAAAGTCAATATCCACATCAACTGCAGAAGCAGCGTATATTGCTGCAGGAAGCTGTTGTGCACAGATTCTTTGGATGAAGAATCAGTTACTGGATTATGGGTTAACATATTTCAAAATCCCTATTTACTGTGATAATCAAAGTGCTATTGCTATGACAGGTAATCCAGTTCAACACTCTATGACAAAGCACATCAGCATCAGGTACCACTTCATCAGGGAACATGTGGATGAAGGTACAGTGGAATTGCATTTTGTTCCCACAGATCAACAACTAGCAGATATCTTCACAAAACCACTGTGTGAAGCTACTTTTACAAGATTGGTAAATGAACTTGGCATGGTTTCAGGTTCTTGCACTAAATCTGCTTAGTCTTGTTCTGTGTTATCAGACTTTATGCTCAGTATTTACAGAATTAATCTCATTGTGTATTATGTGCTTAATTGATAAATATTTTTAAGTACTGACTGTTGTCTGATATATATTTCTCAACTCTGATAAGTGATATGTCTGTTTAAGTAATTATTCAATCCTATGAGGATAACTGTGCTAGATACTGATCTAGTAGTCTTCAATAAACAAATGATCCCATGTAAGAAGTAATTATTTCAGTGGAAATCTTATGACACTAGCAAATTCTGATAATTGAGCTTAGTTGAGTTTACTTTGTATATCTTATTACTAAGTCACAAATTAGAATAATGCTACTCATCTGTTAAATTCTGATACTAGTAAAACTGCTGAATGTTCTAAGTGCTGATAAACCTCACTTATCAAAAGAAAAAGCAAAAAGATCAAAGAATAAAATCAGGTACTCCTTTGAAATCTAGAGTAAAAATGTGGAAGGGACTACCCAAGTGCATTGCTGGTATTAAGTAAATATGCATTAGAAAAGAAAAATATTTTCTTGGTGACTTTTCACACTCTATGATTACTGGAGAAATACTCTGATAATAGCATAAATTCTGATAAACAGTCGTGACTCACTTACACTGAGAAGCCACTGTAAAATAGAATTTCAAAAGATGCATAAAATTAGCACAAAACAGTTGAGGTGGACTCAAGCATGAACTCATTCATCAGTAGGTTTCAGGACAATGACAGCTCTTTAGCAAAATTTTAGTTATGCCATATTTCTAAGATGTACTGAAGTGAATCAGACTTTACTCTTTGTCTGTTATTTAGCTAAATGCACACACTAATCACTCCATCTGAATGATGAAAATTTCTGTGGTGGTCTATGTTATTTTAGATAAACAGTCATTGTGTCATTATTGCACAAATTCTGAGGACAAGTTCTAGTTACACGTTCTGATGATTAATTTCTGAAGTCTTTAACTCAGAACTTGTATGAGGATTTACTAAGATGGGCATTCCTTTTTCGAGTTAAGAAATTATGTTCTGATGACTGTTAAGTTCTGATATAAGTCTAAGTTCTGATATTACAGTCTAATGTTTTACTTGACTTATTTGTGAATAAAATTTGATAACAGTCTCAGTTAATAATTGCATATGTTGAAGTGGAAGATTAATAGTCACTATGGTTAGGGTTAATGGTATTTGTACCTGAAGAGTCCAATGTTACTTGTTTCTTGTGCGCTTTAAACCATGTTTCCTCTTTCCAATGAATGTTATTCTTTTTCAAAGTCTAGGGAGACGAGGTAGAATTAATTCTACCTGTCAGCATTCAATACTTTTCCATCTCCTAGCATTCTCTTGCCTTTATAAGAAGCCATTTCACATCAGCCTTTCCATCAAATTCTTCTCACACACTTATCTTCATACTTTTTCTTTCAAAAACACAATGGTCAGATACAACATGTTTTTGAACTACCAAAACTTCAATATGGAGCTAAGCTGTGTCGACTGGCAGCAGGAATGGCATGTCATAGCCATTCCTGAGGAGATATGGGACTCTGTCCCACAGGAGGTGCTGACCCACCTCCTGTTCTTCTATATGGATTACCATCGCCATTTGGAGCGATTAGAGGAGGAACGACTGGCAGCTCTCCGCCAGCAAGAGCGAATCATCAGACTCTCCATTCTGTTTGTCGAGAGTAAGAAGAAGAAGAAATGATTTAATCTTATCTTCTTCCTATTTTTCTTCATCATCAGCTTTGTCAGGCTTCTTAGCTAGGACTAAAGCTGTTGATGTTAGGTTTAGAAGCTTAGGGAAAATCTTGTATAAGTATTGATGTAATTTCCATTTCATGAATGTATTGTCTTGATATATTAATGAAAGTTGTTTTTACTTCAAGATTTTGTCTCTGAGTTATTTTATCTTGAGTTGATAAATCCTGATTGATATTCTGATGACCTTATAAATTTTGTTTTATATTAAGTTCTAATTCGTTTTCAGCACTTATCTAATTTATCTTGGTCATTTTCATGTGATTTATTTTCAGAATATTAATGATGCAGTGAAAAATAATTCAATCAGTGATAACAGTTTAAATTTTGAATTAAAACTGTTTCTCTTGATAAATGGAACGGTTTTTCCTTGAAACTAGGCAAATGGGTAAGTAATGATTCCTGTTTTCTCGAGCCCAGTAACTATCCGTTATTACTGCATGTCTGACAGGTGTCCAACGGTAACATTTTTTTTGAAGTATAAGTACAACAGAGAGAAGATTTCTTTAATCTTTTATTTTCTTCATATTTTATCTCTCTCCTTACTTTTACTCTCTTTCTCTTTATTTCTCACGTTGGTTTTTCATACAGACATTATATCAAACACCTAACAGGCATACTTGAATCTCAATTTTTTTTTCACATGGCACCAAAGGATTTAATCATTGATGGAGCTAAGTTTGTTCCAAACAACTTTACTGCAATTCTTGATCATGCTGAAGCTCCATCTGAATTGCATTTTGTGCAAGATCTTCTTGCACACAGTGAGATTGGGTATGCATTAACTCAGCCTGAAGTCTTTTCAAGTCAACAAGTTCTGACGTTTTGGCGGACTGGGCACTTTGATGATGGTGGTAAACATGGCACTCCCAGTATTGTTTTTGAAGTGGGTGATTCATCTTATGCAGTCACTCCTGGTACAATACGCAAAGCTCTACATCTCCCAGACAATTGTACTTTTTCAACTCCAGAGGAATCAGCACTTCAGGAGTTAATGGCTGATTTGGGATATGAAAAGAGTTTGGCAAAGCTTGGGCAGTTAAAAAGGGCTAATATCAGAAGAGAATGGAGTTTCTTCTTTGACTGCATCACCAAAGCTTTTGGGAACAAATGTTCGAATTTTGATGCTATCCCAATTCTGAGTCAGCACATAGGGTATTCTATTATCCATCAAACTCATTTTGATTTTGCAACTGGAATAATTGGTTCTATTGGGGATAGGTTGATAGAGGATAGAACTGTTGTCTATTTTGCTAGATTCTGTCAACTTATATATACTTTTTGTACTGATGAACCTCAATTAGTCAGTTCCTCAACCCCACCTTTTAGAGTTGCAAAACGATACTTTAATGATCTGGTAAATGCTGATACAAAGAAAACAGTGGTTAGACCATTACAGATTCCTCCGTCTGTAAAACATATCCTAGTAAATGCTGATCCTGATACTTATAGATCTGTTTACTCTGATGTCCAACCAACCACAAACACTCAAAAACCATCATCCTCAGCACCTACCACTCATACTACTCAACCTACCCTCAGGACTTATCTCAAATCCTATCTCTCTACTTCACAGACTGTTCCACCCTCATCCTCCAAGCCAAAGAGGACAAAAACTATTCCTCAAACACCTCAAAAGAGGAGGAGGACTGTACTGAGAGATGAATCTGATACTGAGGAACAGGTTCCTTCTTCAGAACCTGTTGTAGGTGAAGCTGAGAAAGTGACTTCTCAGAAGGATTCTGGAATTGGGGGATCTAGGCTTCTCAAATGGATTAGAAGAATGACAGTTCCTGAAACTCCCAAGGAATCCAAATCAACAACGAGATACAAGAAACAGAGGGCAAAAAGGCCAGTTTCAGATGATGAAGAGGAAGCAGCTAAGGAAGGGAATCAGGAATCTCTGATCTCACAAGACAAGGAATTTGCTCCAGTCACTTCTTCTCCATCAACTCCATCTCAGGAAGCTGTTTCTGAAAAGGCTAACACACCCTCTGTGTCTTCTGTTGATCCAGGCATAAGTGCTGATATTGATGTTCAAAACTTGGTTGTGCCTGTAGTAATTCTCTTAGAAGCTCCAACAACAAATATTCCTTCTACAACACCTGTTACTGATGCTGATCAAACTTCAGAGTTATCAACAACACCTTCTCTGCATCAAGATGCTAATGATCAGAATTTAGGTGAGCATCAGGATATGGCTGTTGATCAGAACTTAGAACAAGATCAGCAATTAGAGGATGCTGAAGCCTCCATTTCTACTCACACTGTTGTCTTATCAGAAGATACTGATTCTTTAAGTTCTGATGCTGCACATGCTGGAGATACTGGTGATGCTACTCCAATTGCTCATGTTGTAGATACTGATGCAGCAGGTCCTTCCGGATATACTCCTCAACAGACTCTTCCTAAGTCTGAACTGGTTAAGAAGTTTATTACCGGGGAAGCACCAGTACCTTGGAGTGAAACTCCTGCAGGTCAGGAGTGGACTAAGGAATGGAACTCAGTTTCATGTGTTCCAACTGAAAAACATCTTGCTGAGCACTTGACTAAAGCTGATGCAATGTTAAATTCTGATGATTTTAAAACCCAGCTTAGGGTCACTGCATTGAGTACTAAACATCTACAAGGTCTTCATTCAACTACTCATGCAGAGCTATACAAGATTCAGGAGAACTTTATCAAACAAGAACAAGTTTGGAAAATTGATAAGAAAAAGTTCTTCCAACCTACCATTGACAGGATTGCTTATATTGAGAAGACTCAAGATCATCAACAAGCTCAGATTGATGAAATTCTGACAAATCAAGCTTCTCAGCAATCGCAACTTACTAAAATCCAATCCTCAGTGGAATTACTTATCTCTCTTTTACTACCTGCTGAAGCCAAAAAGGGGGAGAAAGTGATTAAGTCCAAATGCAAGACTGACAAGACACTGACAGGAAAGGATAATGAAAAAGATGATCAAGGAAGCTATGGAATGGGTAGAGGTCATAGTCAAGGTAGAGGATTCACATCAAGACAAGCTAGTCACAGGACAAGTTCTGATACTGGGAAAAGAATAAGTTCTGCTGCTGGTAAAAAGTTAAGTTCTGATGAACTTTTAGATCTTGATGAGGAAATGTCAAGACGGTTATTTCTTCAAGAAAATCCAGGAATGGACTTGGAAAGTTTAAAGGAAGAAGAAGCCAGACTTAAATCAGAGAAAGTCACATCCAAATCTGAAGCTTCTGGTAAAAAGTCACTTCCAAAACTCAAAGGCATTGTGATCAAAGAAATGACACATACTGAAGCAACATTGGCTAGATCACAACCACAGATAGATCCAAGATACAAGGGTAAAGAAAAGGTTGGTGAACTTATCAAGGTTTATGTACCTCCTGAGGATGAAGAAATTACTGATGAAAAGGATGATCTTGCTCTGACTTCAAGAAAAGTTCTCAAAACAACCTCTGACATGGCTCAAGTTGTTCAGAGTCAAGAAATTGTAAGTTCTGATATTCAAAAGAAGCAAGTAGCCTCTGACACAGCTCAAGTTAACTTGATATCAGAAGATAGACCAAAGATACTCCTATCAGGATTCACTAAAGCAAAACAGACTAAATCTTTGAAGACTACTGCAAGTGGTTTTGAAGCAAGAGTAGTTACTGGATAGGAAGCAAGAGATAAACTGGATTGGGAAGTGCTGATGAAAGAAGAGTACACAACACTACCAATGATCCAACTTCCTTGAGTGAACCAGGTATTGGAGCAACTCCTGAGAGATTGAATCAACTGGAATCTGTACAGATGGTTTACCATACCTACTTGAAATAATACATCATGTTGTATTTCATGACAGATGGTAGGGTTTATCATATAAGACAAAATGCCATTCCATTGAAGTATTTTGAAGAATTGGAGCATGTACTTTTCTTACTTCAAGTGGATGACAGAATAACAGGGACTGCTGCAAACTACTTAAAAGAACAGATTCAGAGACAGAAAAGGCTTTATTCTGTTAAGTCTGACAGCATATATGTTCCAAAGTACAGAGATCACAATGGTGATATTGTTGATATGAAGCCTAATACTGCACATATCAGAACATATCTTGGTATTAAGGGACTTGAATTCAATCTGGAGTCTGACAAAGCTTATGTCATAAGACTAGATCAGGAGTTGAGAAAAGCAAAGATCAATAATCTCAGAGCTGCAATCTTTCAAACTGGTGAAGATACTGCAGAGCTTAAAGATGTCAAAAGGAGAATGATTGATGAACTCAGATATGCTGAGAAATGTTTATTGTAGAACTATCTCAGAACAACTCCTGACATCAGAGAGATCAGAAAATGATGAAGCCAAGTCGAAGATCTACAACTACTTAAATTCTGATATTTGTACAGACTTAAGTTGTTATCAGAAGTTGAATATTGGTAAAGCTTTAAGGACTGTAAGTTGTAGTTATCTAGTCTAATTCTCATGTATTTGTACTTAATGTTTTTGACATCATCAAATATCTGTTAAACTTGTATATTATGCTAATTTACAAGTTGGGGGAGATTGTTAGATATATTTGATAATGTCATGGCTAATATGTTTTATGTTTAGCTTTCAGATCTTACTTGAACAGGATAAATCAGTACTTAACTGTTGATCAGTACTTATACTGGAAGTCAGGACTTAAGGATATCAGTACTTACATTATCAGGAGATAATCATCAGAAGTTAGATATCAGAACTTAAGTGCTGAAGGATGATCAGAGAAGGACAGTAGCTGATTAAAGGAAATAAGATCGAGATAAACATAAGAAGAGATATGCATGAAGAAGGAATTCCGTGAAGAATGGAATACTTGGAAGAAAAGATATCTGATTGATATATTTTAGGAAGCAGAATTATATTCCATATCAATTAGCGATTATCTTGTAACTGTGTAGTATATAAACACAGACATAGGGTTTACACTATAAGTGTTATCATATATTCTAGAAGATTATTCATTGTAACCCTAGCAGCTCTCGTGATATTGTTCATCACTGAGAGGTAACAGTTCCATACTGTAACAGAGTTTATTGTTTCAATAAAGTTTGTTTTCTGTTACTTAAGTTCTTAAAGTTCAATTTGAGTGTGCTATACACTGTATTCACCCCCTCTACAGTGTGTGTGTGACCTAACATTGGGTATCATCAATTGAAGATTGAACCCGAGGACGTATCGAAGACAACTTTCAGAACTAAGTACAATCATTATGAAATTCTAGTAATGTCATTTGGATTGACCAATACACCAACAACATTTAAACTTAATGGAAAGAATCTTTAAGGAGTATCTGGATAAGTTGTATTTGTGCTTATATATGATATTTTGGTTTACTCGAAGTCAACGGAGGACCATGCAAAGTATTCAAGGATAGTTTTGGGAATTCTGAGAAGGAAAGTTACATACTAGGTTTTCAAAGTGTGAGTTTTGGTTGCATGAAGTTTAATTCTTAAGATCAATAGTCAATGATAAAGGAACCCAGATAGTACCAACAAGGATTAAAGCTACTACGAATGGGGAAAGACCAGAAGCACCAACAAAAGTGAGAAGTTTATATGGAATTGAGAAGTGTGAAGAAAGTTTTTAGGAATTGAAGAAGAGATTGATCACGGAACCTATTTTATCACTCCCAGATGATCAAGGAGAATTTATAATTTATAGTGATTGTTATTCCCAAGGAACTAACAATGAGGTTTACAGAAGGGGGGTTGAATGTAAATCTCAAAACTTTTTCAAGTTTTGAGCAGTTTCAAAAGCTAAGTGTATGATGAACGAATGTGTGTGAATTGCTTTGAGCAGGTGCAGACAGATGTATATTCAAGGCACAAATGTAAAGAACACAAAGGCTTTAAAAACTTTTCTGGTGGATTTGTTGTTCCACCAGAGATGTGTATTTCAGAAAATCTGTGATACAAAGAATTGTTCACAACTGCTTCCTAGTACAAACTAGATGATTTTCTCTCTATGTTTTTCTAAACAGCTCTAGAAAATTCACATCTAATTACTAGCTGCAACTTGGTTTATATATTACCAAGTTTACAAGTGAAGACAAAGATAAAAATATAATTATAAAATAGTTCTTCACATATTTCTTCTTCATTTCTCTATCCAATGCAATCTAAGATAATCTGTGAATCTTTGAATACTTCATTATTTGCACCAGAATGGAAATGCTGCTTTTTCTTGATTCCTCCAGGAGGCTACCACATTCTAATTGTCTCTGTCAACCCATGTGCCTCTGTCAGCTTATGAATTGTCACTATCAACTGCTATGGAACCGAGCATCCATTGAAGCTTTCATCCGTTGATGGCTTTATCTGTTGATGCTTTAGTGACATCCGTTGATGCTTTAACAGTTGAAGCTTTATCCATTGATGCACTCATCCGTTGATGGATGTTATCCATTGAGGCTTTAGAGACATCCGTTGAAGCTTTGTTTCTCATCCGTTGAAGGCCTTAAATCTATCAGTTGATACTATTTCATTTATACAAAATTACAAGGCATGAAATATTTACAATTAGCCATCCTATTTGCATATCCACTAGTAGTCAACATGACTTATAATTTCCCACAACTTCTAAGAATTATAATTTAAATACAGAGACTGAAATGTGCTACAATACTAAGCTTATTTCTAAGTAAAGCTACTCCATCAACGGATAGCCAAAGTGGTCTTATCCGTTGAGTCTACAAACACTAGATTTCTACTTAAGTGTTTTGTTTAACTTATCATCAAACTAATACATATATTCCTAACAATCTCCCCCTATTTATGTCTACTAGAATTGTAGGTATAAATTCAGGGTTAACTTGATGATAACAAAACACTTAACAAATATATGAGTTGAAACCAAGTAGATATTCTAAAGTGCTACAAAAGTGTATATACTGAGATAGAATTGAAGATTTATATTGTTTCCAAGGGTGCTCCTTTAGTCTGAGCAAATCATTTTCTTTTCCTTTGTTCCCTTGTTTTCTTCCCTAGCCTCCTGTCATTTTCCTCTACTTGGAGTTGGAGTTGTCTGTAGAATTCAGCTTCATCTTCTTCACTGATATCCAACTTAGATTGCATGTCCTTGAGAGTTTCATTACTGGCAATTTTAAGCTGGTCTTTAAGTCTAAAAAATCTTCTGACTCCTTTATTGTCTCTGAACTCCATCAACCAATGAGGTGATTTATGAATTATAATTCCATGCTCAGGAATGAGTAATGTTCTAGGCAAGGAATTTGACTCCCACCAATTCTTCCTTATGCTGGCAATCTTGTTAAGAATCTCAGTTTTGGCAGTCCTGGTAAAGCTAGTATCCCTTTTGATAGCTGAGTAGACTCTAATCAAGGTAGAATAGCCCTCACTTAGAATTCTTTAAAGAGGCCAAGTCCTTTCCACACTTCCTTTATACTTGAACACTAACCTTTCTGGTAGCTGTCCATAAGCATTTATTCCCCTTACTTCCTCCAGCTCATCCAGGTAGAGTTCCATATCTGTATATTCTTTTATATCACAAATGTGAACATAATCATCCTTTGAGGCTTGTGGCTTAGGCTTAGGTTTATGTTTCTGAGTGAATTTACTTGAGGTTAGAGGAGGTGTTGATTTGGGTTTTCTTTTCAGTTTCTTTGATGGTGGAGAAGTAGTTAAGAAGGTAGGCAATTTGATGGTGTCCCAATCAATAGGTTCCTCTTTAGGGATGATTATTTCACCATGGATATTTATACTGGGATCAGCCACAACAGGTTCAGGAATAGAAGGTAGTGGTTTAGATTTTGATTGGGTTTCCTCAGTGTCATCTCCATCCTTCCTTTTTGCCTTGGCCTTCATTCTGTTCCCTTTCTGCCATTCCTTTATTTCCTCACTTCTTTCCTCCACACTCTCACCAACCATATTCCCCATATCCATATTTATGCTTTCAGTCTTGTCTCCTTCACTCTTGTCTTCAATAGTCTTCTTTTCTTCAATTTGACTTGACTTTAGCTGTTTTACAAGCTTTGCTTGTTCTCTTTTGTCAGTCTTCAGCTTTTTAGCTTCTTCCTTTAGCCTCATGGTCTCTTCCCTCTTGGCTATTGAGAATTTGGGATTTCCTTCCATCACACAGATACTCTTTCCCTCTCTATAGATGATAGTCATATTCATTCTTTCCACTACATCCTTGGTCTCTTTGTGCTTTATGATGTTACCACCCAAAACTTTGTCTTCATCAGGCTTTGGAAGAGGAAAATCCATTTCTTTTAGTTGAGCAAAGCTTAGAGGGTTCTTTGTAGAGTCCTTTTTGAATCTAGTGGTTGGCTTGAGTACCATGGGCTTCAGGTTCCTTAAAGAGGTTTCTCCAACCTTATTCCTCCTTACTGGCTTGTGCTCCATAATGATTGGCTCAACTTTTGTGCTATGTTTCACAGATAAGGATTTTGTAGTTGTAGAACAAAACACTTATTGCATCCTTTCATCAATTCTTCTCCTTTGCTCTTTCACCTTCATCTCAGCTGCTGCTAGCTGGATTAGATCAATTCCATCAAGCTTTCCTTTGGTTTGAAGTGTTGGAGAAGTAGTGATGGAAGGAACTAGCACTTTGGATATTTGAATGTGTGTAGATGGCTCCCCTTCCCCTTCCCCTTTATTCTCCCCCTTTTTGTTATCATCAAGGAGAAGGGTCAAGCCCTGTGCTTTAGCCAGTTGCACTAGAAGACTAGTCTGAGACTGTTGATTATGAAGAATGGTGACCATAGAGTTTTCAATAACTTGAACTCTTTCCTCCAATTTGGCCATCTTCTTTTCAGCATCTGATTCTCTTCTCAGTCTCAGTAACAGTTCCTGCATGGTACCAAAGGGTATGATTGAATCCAGCTTCTCAGTATTGGAGGACTTCAAGTCAGCTATATCCTTCTTGAGTTCATCCACACTTAGATTCTGTCTTAATTGTTGTAGCTTCATCAGATGTAGAGAATCTAAGTGGGCTTGAAGAATGGCCTTGGTACCAGCATTTGAAGTTGCCTGAATTGCCTTTTGGATAGCCATGACTTGTTTGACTAAGGATACATTGAAATGCCCTGGTGTAGACTCATTTGTCAATACCCATTCAGGTAACTCTGGAATAGAACTTGGGCCTTCATCTCCCCCTAAGTTCATGCTTCCATCAAAAGAATCAGAGTCATCATCATTATAATTTACCCCAAATTCTTCAAATGGCTCACCAGCTGTAGAATGCATCATATTGACAGCAGCTTTATCCCTTTGTAGAGATTCTGAAGTAGGTACTAGGTTTAAAGTCTTTTCTGCCTCCTCATTGCCCTGAGTAGCCAACAGTTGATAGGATGACACATGATGAGTAAAAGTGTCAGCATCCAAGGAAATGTTATCAATTTCAGCTCTGTAATTTGCTGATATTGTCTTCCCTTGTCAGCATCATCCACAATCATTGACTCATTAGCAATGGCTGGATCCACCCTTATACCTCTTGTACCTGCTTTTCTCTCAATTTATCTTTTTTCTTGCATCAGGAGCTCCCCCTGGCTCACACTCCTCACACCCTCACCTTCACCTACTAAGGTGATACTCCTCTCACTTTCTTTTGCCATGCTGGAAGAAATAGCATGCATATTTAGACTCTCAAGCTCTCCTTTTGCCTGGGAGCAACCCAGCCTCTCACTCAAGTTTTTACTCCCTTCCCTCAACCCTAGAAGTGATTGTACAGTAACCATGTCTTCTACACTTGGATTAATTTAGTTGTTTGTGTAGAGACTATCAACGGATAAGGAATATCCGTTGAGATGGAAACTGATGGTATTAACGGATAACTGATGTTAAGCTTATCCGTTGAAGAACAACCACTTGTCAACGGATGAGGGATATCCGTTGAAGAAGGAAAAGAAGTAGAAATTGAAAGTGACATAATTGTTGAATCTGTGTGGATTGATTTTAATTTAGGTGACACAGATTCTTCAACTAAGTCTGAAAGAATTGGCTGATGATCCAACAAATCATCTAAAAGATAATGATCACCAGTATTTGAGTGGGGCTCCTCCCTGAGTTGTAAAGAGGGAGAATCAGGAATTGATGTGAGAATTATGTCCACATCCAGAGATGGTGATGGAGAATTTGGTGGTAGAATTTGGTGGTTGGTGTGTGTCAATTTTGAGAGAATGGGGCTTTGACTCCACATTTGTTGGAGTCACATCAAGCTAAATTTGTGAAGGCATAGATATAGGTGGTTGTATCTGTGCAGTGTGTGCACCCTGTGTTAAAACTAGGGTTTTGACTTTCTTTCTTCTTGTGAAGGCTTTTACAGGTGAGTGTGTGGCTTCCGTGTCCCTCCCTCTTTTGTTCTGTGTCCCTGGTTGGGGACTATTTTCAATAGCTGCACCCTTTTGGGAGGATGCAACTAAGGATGAGTTTGAATCCTTTTCAACCACCACAGTCTTTTGAGAAACTGTGGCTTGGCTAGCTTGGGTACCACTCACCTCTTCTACCTTATTCTGGGGGTTTTCTTGATGTTCACCCCTCCCCTCACCACTAACACCCTGTTCACTCCCCTCAAGGTTTATGGTAGTTGTTACAACTGTAGTCTTTTGAGAGACAACAGAGGTGGCTTTCTTTGACTTGGATTTTGAAACCTTAGGTTTGGTGGCCTTGGTAGGAATCTGTTGGGGCATTAACACAGATTCCATGGCCACACTTGAAGGCAAAGAAATGATGGGGTTGGAAGTAGTAGGAGTTGAAGAAGTATTTACCTCACTTACCCGAGGTGCATCCATGATTGGTAAGTATACCAATGGCACCTGACTGTTGAGGTTAATTGTAATAACCCCAATTTTTTTTGAAATTTTTGAAACCCTGATGAATAGTAACTTTTGCTGATGATGCTGATTAAGGAAAATTATCAGATCACACTATATAGAAGTACTGTTATGGAAATTCTAAGATCGTATTAGTATTCCATAAAGTAAATAAGTGTATGTAAAGATCGTCAGAATCCAAATTCGAACACTTTGATTTTCCCGAAAATCCACCAGATACCGAAAGAATTGAGTATAAGGTAATATTGTTAAAAGGATTTAAATTCAAGGATTATAAGAGGGGATCATAAAAGAAATATAAAATATTGAGAAAGGGTAGGGGAACTCAAGTAATAAGATCCCGGATATGATCCCTCAAACGATAAACGAGAACGAAAGTTAAGTGAACCGTATAATAGATCAGCGATCATTAGCCAAGTAATTAGGAGTTAATCTAAGGGGTTAATGGATGATGATGTCATCACACCAACAAGAGGAAGACAAGTGTAACAAGATGACATAAGTAGATGACATAAGCATGACCAAATGGGAAAGGTTAGTTGGTTGATTGTGAGCCTCACAATTTTTACCATGGTAAAAGGTTAATTAAAAAACAAAAAGGA
This sequence comes from Apium graveolens, assembly GCF_009905375.1. NCBI lineage: Eukaryota > Viridiplantae > Streptophyta > Magnoliopsida > Apiales > Apiaceae > Apium > Apium graveolens. The sequence continues at coordinate 112,043,265 of NC_133655.1, forward strand.
AGAAACCAAGCAAACACATTCATTTCTCCCCCCCCATCTCCTTGCTCATGGTTTTTTGAAGAAAAACAAGAAGAAAAATTTCCAAACCCAAGCTCCACTCAATCATAATTCAAGAGGTTTGTTTCCTTGGATTCTAATAACTAAGAAGAGCAAGTAGTTTGAGTGCTTGAATCCAAGGTTTGCTAGCTCAAATAAATCATTTTAGTTTAGGGTGAATAGTAACTTTCAAGAACAAATTTTTAATACTTGATTTTATTTGTAAGGTCAAGGTGGCTTAAGCATAGATTAAGGCTTCCATGGGCATTTCAAGGATCTTTCATGGATTAAAAGCTACAAGGAAGGTATAAAACTTCAAACCCTAGTTTTACTTTGAATATTTAGGAGTGGTTTTGATTAATATAGTTCATGAGAAGCATGATGCTTGTGTATTTAAATTTTGGTTGGGTTTGTAGTGATTGGATTTTAATTGAGGTGTTGATGATTGTTAATGGAGGAGTAGTAGTTTAAATGTTTAAGCATGAATTGAACCTTGTTTGATTTAGTAGTTTGGTTGAATTTGAAGATAGTATGATATTGGATTAAATTGAGATTCTTGGGCTTATTATGACTGAAATAAGTAGCACTGATGTGTATCTTGAGTCGTTTATTGGTAGTTGGATTGATATGATTTGGAATGGTAAAATTTGGGAAATCGCGTAAACATAGCCGTCGTAATGCCCGATTTACCTTAGACTGTTTTGTTCTTAACTTCAGGACCTAAGAACTCACTGTTAGATTATGACCATTGCCATGTTTAGATAGTTCATTTTATGAGCTTCGTTTTGATGTGTGGTTCGCTTGAATCCGATGTACGGTTTAGGAAAAATGACCGTTTTAAGTAACAGCATTTCGCGAACGAACCATTATCCCTCGCCTTACTTTGAAACCTTGGTTAAGGCCCTTAAATGACTAATTGGAGTATGAAACAATTATGTCAAGTGGATTAGGCAGTTGGTAGAGTACTCGCAAAAGAATCGCCTTAAAATTCTTAATGGTTATTTTATTAAAAATGGTGGAGCGGAGGGTACTCGAATGACTTATGTGATTCGTTAAGCGTAGAAGTGACCATAAGCGAACGTTAGGGTTCAATTGGTTAAAGCCTAGTTTCTTAAGCGACCGAGGTTTAATTCCGACTTATGTTGTTGTTCATAGGTTATCGGACTCACTCTAAGCTTAAGTCTATCCGGGAACACTCATGCAAGTTTTCTACCCGTTATACTGTTGTTGTGATGTATATATGTATATGCATTACCTTGTGATAAGTGCATGATTGTTATTAGCAAATCTTGCGATATATTGGAGCATGTGATATGGTATATATGTATGTCTATTTCGTAATCTTGATATCTAATTGTTGATTCAATTGCTTATAAACTGCATAATACCTATGCTAGAGATAAGCAGTAGTTGCGTATAACCTTAGTATAGGGGACCCAAAGGTGAACATTTTCTAAACCGGGAGTCGATGTTCCCAAGTATATTATTGTTAGATATATTTGATAATGTCATGGCTAATATGATTTATGTTTAGTTTTTAGATCTTACTTAAACAGGATAAATCAATACTTACTAGAAGTCAGGACTTAAGGATATCAGTACTTATATTATCAGAAGATAATTATAAGAAGATGGATATCAGAACCTAAGTTCTGAAGGATGTTCAGATAAGGACAGCAGCTGATTAAAGGAAAGAAGATCGAGATAAACATAAGAAGAGATATGCATGAAGAAGGAATTCTATGAAGAATAGAATACTTGGAAGAAAAAATATCTGATTGATATATTTTAGGAAGCAGAATTATATTCCATATCAATTAGCGATTATCTTGTAACTGTGTAGTATATAAACACAGATATAGGGTTTACACTATAAGTGTTATCATATTCGAGAAGATTATTCATTGTAACCCTAGCAGCTCTCATGATATTTGTTCATCACTGAGAGGTAACAGTTCCATACTATAACAGAGTTTATTGTTTCAATAAAGTTTGTTTTCTGTTACTTGAGTTTTTAAAGTTCAATTTGATTATACTTTACACTGTATTCACCCCCTCTACAGTGTGTGTGTGACCTAACAAGTGGTATCAGAGCCTATCTGTTAACGCACAAACAGTTTAAGATCCAAACACAATCATGTCTGACACAGAAACTCCAACTAAGCCCACCAAAACTGAAGAACCTCCAAAAACACAAATTCAAAGTCGGTATGAAACCATCAGAGTTCCCATATTGAGACCATCTGAATATGCCATATGGAAGGTGAGGATGACCATGTTTCTGGAAGCTACAGATCCAGAATATCTTGATAGAATCAAGGAAAGTTAAGGACAGTTGCTCTTAAGGCTGAAGAAGAATCCCCCAAGGCAGCTACCTCAAGGAAAGACAAGGGTAAAGCTCTTTTCACAAAGTCTGATACTGAGTCATCATGTTCTAAATGTGATGATGACTCAGAGTCTGAAAGCTTGCCTAAGACTGATGCTGATGAGGAGATGATGAAGCTGTGTGCTCTTATGGTGAAAGGGATCACAAAGATTGCATACAGGAAGTTCAGGAAGGGAAATAAGTTTTCCAGGAAAGGCACAAATTCTGATAAGAAGAATTTCAGAAGATCTGAGGGTAGAGGAGGAAAGTCTGACAGAGGAGATTATACCAATGTCAAATGCTATAACTGTGGTGAGAAAGGCCACATATCTCCTGATTGCAAAAAAGTGAAGAGTGACAAAGGCAAGGCTCTTGTCACAAAGAAAAAAAGCTGGACAGACACCTCAGACTCTGAAAGTGAGGAAAATTATACTTTGATGGCAAATGTTGATAAAGCAAATGCTGAAAGCAGTTCTGAAGCTGCTGAATCAAAGGTACCTCAGACTACTTATGTTTTTCATACTGATGATATTAATGAGTTTAGAAGATATCTTAAAACCATGTTTGTTAGTTGTAGAGATCAAACTTTAACATGTAAAAGATTAACTTCTGAAAATCTTGCTTTTAAGAAAAGAAATGATTTCTTAGAAAAAGAGTTAGTTATGTTCCATCAAACTCAGAAAGATAGAGATGATGCTTTTTATGTTAGGGATGAAGTGCTAAAAATGAATGAATCTCTAAAACCTGAGTTAGAAAAGGAAAGAGAGGTTATCAGGACTTGGACTAACTCTGGCAGAACAACTCAAAATTTGCTAAGTAGTGAAAACTGGAAAGAGGGCTTAGGTTATGGAGAGGATAAGAATGATAAAAGAACAGTAGAAATTAAGCCTGTTGTTGTTAAGCAAAAGCCAAAGTTAAAACCTGTTAAGTTTGTAACTGTAAAGTCTGATAATGAGAAATCAGAAGTTAAAAAGGGATTAACTTCTGACAAACTAAAACAGGAAAAGACAACTGAAGTAAACATAGGCTTAATGACTAAGAAGCAGTTTAAGCATAAGTTGAAAGATGTTAAGAACGCAAACAAGGTAAAATCACCTAGGAAAAATAGGAATGGAAAGGAAGGTGTGAATAAAAGCAATAATTATAAGCCTGTTCCTAAAGCTCCTAGGAAAATGTGTCATAACTGTGGAAGTTCTAACCATCTGGCCTCTTTTTGCAGGAAGAATAAGAACATAAACTCCTTACCTTCAAAGTCAGGAGTTAAGAGTCAGTCTGTTAGATATAAGCCACAAAATCCTTGTTTTCATTGTGGTAGTTTATGGCATTCCATTTATACTTGTAAGGAATATTATAGTTTGTACTATGATTATTATCAAATAAAACCTTCTTTAAAGAAAGTTTCCATTGTCCCTTCTAGTGTAAATTCTGATTCAAAGTCTGATAGTGTAAGTTCTGATAAGAAAATTGTTAACACAAACTCTGATGCTAAATCTGCTGCAAATGTTAACAAACTTGATAAGGCCAAAGGATCCAAGCAAGTTTGGGTCCTTAAAACTAATCATTAGTGGTCTTCATGATTGCAGGGCAACAGGAAAAACATCCTGGTTCTGGACAGTGGATGTTCAGGATATATGACTGGAAATAAAGCCCTGCTATCAGACTTTGTGGAGAAAGCTGGCCCAAGTGTTTCTTATGGAGATGGCAACATTGGAAAAACATTGGGATATGGCAATATCAATCTTGGGAATGTCATTATTAAAGAAGTAGCTCTAGTCTCAGGACTTAAACACAATCTGCTGAGTATAAGTTAAATCTGTGACAGAGGTTATCATGTTGATTTCTTTGAAGAACACTGTGAAGTTGTGAGTAAATCTAAAGGCAAAGTTGTTCTGAAAGGATACAGGCATGGTAACATTTATGAAGCTAAGCTTTCAACAAGTACTGATGGTTCTGCAATCTGTCTGATGAGTAGAGCATCAATTGAAGAAAGCTGGAATTGGCACAAGAAACTCTCTCATTTAAACTGATTATCCTGACAATCTAAGTCCTGATACTGCAAACTCTGATGGATTAAACTCTGACGTTATTGAAACTGTGGTGACTACGTCAAAGGAAGATGCACCTATACAGGGGGAGCATACTCAAGATCTTACCACATCTCAAGAAGCATCAGAATATACAACTGGCTCTTCAAGTTCTAATTCGTCAAGTTCTGATAAGCCAAGTTCTGATAGTTCTGAAAATCCAAATTCTGAAGAATCCAACTCAGAGAGCATAGTTTCAGGGGGAGCATCAGAAAATGAAAATGAAGACAACATGGATCATAGGGGAGCATCCAGTTCTAGAGAAAACCTTCATCTGTAAGGAAGTGGACTAAATCACACACACACCTGATTTGATAATTAGAAATCCTGATGCAGGTGTCAGAACTAGAACAGGTACTTCAAATGAATGTCTTTACAATTCTTTTCTCTCTCAGACCGAGCCAAAGAAAGTGGAAGAAGCACTTCAAGATGCTGATTGGGTGCAAGCAATGCAGGAAGAGTTAAATGAATTTGAAAGAAACAAAGTCTGGACCCTAGTGCTAAGACCAAAGAATAGATCTGTTGTTGGTACAAAGTGGGTATTCGGAAACAAAACTGACAATGATGGCATAATTACAAGGAATAAGGCAAGGCTGGTTGCAAAAGGATATTCTCAACAGGAGGGCATTGATTATGATGAAACATTTGCACCAGTTGCTAGGTTAGAAGCCATAAGGATATTTTTGGCTTATGCTGCTCACAAAAAGTTTACTGTCTTTCAAATGGATGTGAAAAGTGCTTTTCTCAATGGAGAATTGGAGGAGGAAGTATATGTTGAACAACCTCCAGGCTTTGTAGATTCCAAATATCCAGATTATGTCTACAGGCTTGATAAAACACTTTATGGACTTAAGCAAGCTCCTAGAGCATGGTATGAGACTTTAGCTCAGTTTCTTCTGGAAAGTGGATTTAACAGAGGAACAATAGACAAAACACTGTTCTACCTCAACCATGGAAAGGACTTACTTCTGGTCCAGATTTATGTTGATGATATCATTTTTGTGTCTACAAATGACAGACTTTCAAAAAGTTTGCCAAACTGATGCAGTCAAAGTATCGGATGAGTATGATGGGGGAACTTAGCTATTTTCTGGGCCTTCAAGTCAAGCAGAATGAAGAAGGCACTTTTATTTCTCAAACTAAGTACACCAGAAACTTGCTGAAGAAATTTGGAATGCAAGATTGTTCAAGTGCATCCACTCCCATGGCCACTACAACAAAACTGGACAAGGATACTGGTAAATCAGTAGATAATACTGATTACAGAGGTATGATTGGCTCTCTACTCTATCTGACTGCTAGTAGACCTGATATCATGTATGCTACCTGTCTTTGTGCAAGATTTCAAGCAGATCCAAGAGAACCTCACTTAAGAGCTGTGAAAATAATTTCCAAGTATCTTAAGGGAACAGCTGATCTGGGATTATGGTATCCCAGAGAATCAGATTTTAAACTAATAGGTTACTCAGATGCAGATTTTGCAGGTTGCAAAATTGACAGGAAAAGCACAAGTGGAAGCTGCCAATTTCTTGGAGGCAGATTGGTTTCTTGGTTTAGCAAGAAACAAAAGTCAATTTCCACATCAACTGCAGGAGCAGAGTATATTGCTGCAGGAAGCTGTTGTGCACAGATTCTTTGGATGAAGAATCAGTTACTGGATTATGGGTTAACATATTTCAAAATCCCTATTTACTGTGATAATCAAAGTGCTATTGCTATGACAGGTAATCCAGTTCAACCCTCTATGACAAAGCACATCAGCATCAGGTACCACTTCATAAGGGAACATGTGGATGAAGGTACAGTGGAATTGCACTTTGTTCCAACAGATCAACAACTAGCAGATATCTTCACAAAACCACTGTGTGAAGCTACTATTACAAGATTGGTAAATGAACTTGGAATGGTTTCAGGTTCTTTCTCTAAATTTGCTTAGTTTTGTTCTGATGCATCAGACTTTATGATCAGTATTTACAGAAATTACTCTCCTTGTGTATTCTGTGCTTAATTGAAAATTTGCTTAATTACTGACTGTTGTCTGATGTAAGTATCTAAACTCTGAAAATGATATGTCTGTTTATGTAACTATTCAATCCTATGAGGATACCTGTGCTAGATGCTGACCTAGTAGTCTTAAACAAACTAGGGATCCCATGTTAGAAGTAATTATTTCTGTGGAAATCTATTTGACACAAGCAAATTATGATATTGAGCTTAGTTGAGTTTACTTTGTCTATCTTATTACTAAGTCACAAACTAGAATAATGCTTCTCATCTGTTAAGTTCTGACGCTAGTAAATCTGTTGAATGTATTAAGTGCTGATAAACCTCTCTTATTAAAAGAAAAAGAAAAGATTCAAGGATTAAAATTCAGGTACTCCTTTGAGATCTAGAGTAAAAATGTGGAAGGAACGACCCAAGTGCATTGCTGGTATTAAGTAAATATGCATCAGAAAAGCAAAACATTTTCTTGGTGACTTTTCACACTCTATGATTACTGGAGAAATACTTTGATAATAGCATAAATTCTGATAAGCAGTCGTGACTCACTTACACTGAGAAGCCACTGTAAAATGGAATTTAAAAAAATGCACAAAATTAGCACAAAATAGTTGAGGTGGACTCAAGCATGAACTCATTCAATAGTAGGTTTCAGAATAATGACAGGTTTTTAGTAAAGTTTTAGTTATTCCTTATTTCTAAGATGTACTGAAGTGAATCAGACTTTACTCTTTGTCTGATAATTAGCTTAATGCACACACTAAACACTCCATATGAATGATGAAAATAACTGTGGTGATCCATGTTATTTTAGATGAACAGTTTCTGTGTCACATTGCACAAATTCCGAGGACGAGTTCTGATTGCATGTTCTGATGATTAAGTTCTGAAGAATCTAAATCAGAATTTGTGCGAGGACTTACTAAGATAGGCGTTCATTTTTCGAGTTAAGAAATTATGTTCTGATAACTGTTAAGTTCTGATATAAGTCAAAGTTCTGATATTACATTCTGATCCTTTACTTGACTTATTTGTGGATAAAATCTAAAAACAGTCTCATTTTAAATCAGAACACGTTTGGGTAGAATATTAACAGTCAATATCATTAGGGATAGTGGTTCACGTACACGTACATTAATTTTTACTTGTTACTTGTGCGCATTAACCCTGACTTACACTTCCAATGACTGTTTTTCGTCTTCCCAGTCTCGGGAGACGAGGTAGAATTAATTCTACCTGTCAGCATTAAATTCCCTTGCGTCTCCTGGAATTCATTTGCCTATATAAACAACCACTTCACATCAGCCTTCACATCAACTCTTTTATCACAAACTCATCTTCATACTCTTAATATCAAAAACACCATGGTCAATTACAATATGTTTTTGAACTATGAAACATTCAACATGGAGCTGAGCTGTGAAGCCTGGCAGCAGGAATGGCACGTCACTGCCATTCCTGATGAGATATGGGACTCAGTTCCCCAGGAGGTACTAACCCACCTCCTGTTCTTCTACATGGATTACCATCGCCATCTGGAACGATTGGAGGAGGAAAGGCTGGAAGCTCTCCGCCAGCAAGAGCGAATCATCCGACTCGCTATTCTGTTTGTCGAGAGTAGGAAGAAGAAATGATTTATTTTCTTCTTCCTGTTTTTCTTCATCGTCAGCCTTGCCCTGCTTCTTGAGCTAGGACTAAGGCTGTTGATGTTAGGTTTAGATGCTTAGGACAATCTTGTAAAAGTTCTGATGTAATTTAAATTTCATGAATGTATTCTCTAATATATTAATGAAATTTCTTTTTTTGCAAGTTCTTGTCTCTGAGATGTTCGGAAACGCATTGATAAATCCTGATATATATTTATATTCTGATGACCATTACAATTTAAATTTAAATTAAGTTCTGATTTTATGTTATCACTACTTGTTCCCTTGATTTATTTTGGTCATTCTCACTCGAATTTTTTCTTCAGAATATTGGTGTTGTAGTGAAAAATAATTGAATAAGTGGAAACAGTTTCAATTTTGAATTAAAACTGATTTACCTTGATTAATGGAATTACTGGGTAAGTGGAACGGTTTTTCCTTGAAAAACTGCAAGTGGGTAAGTAATGATTACTGTTTTCCCATGCCCATTAACTATTCATTATTACTGCATGTCTGACAGGTGTCCAACGGTTACATTTTTTTTAAAAGTATAAGTAAGACGGAGAGAGGATTTTCTAATCTTTTATTCACTTTTACACTTTATCTCTCTATTTGCTTTTACTCTCTTTCTACTCCTGACGTTGGTTTTTCATTTAGACATTTTATCAAACACCTAACAGGCACTCTTAAATCTCAATTTTTCTCATGGCACCTAAGGATTTGATTATTGATGGAGCTAAATTTGTTCCAAACAACTATGCTGCAATTCTCGATCATGCTGAAGCTCCATCTGAGTTGCATTTTGTGCAAGATCTTCTTGCACACAGTGAAATCGGGTATGCATTGACCCAACCTTCAGTCTTTTCCGGCCAACAAGTTCTGACGTTTTGGCGGACTGGGCACTTTGATAATGGTGGTACACATGGTACTCCCAGTATTGTTTTCGAAGTGGATAATTCTACACATGTGGTAACTCCTGGTACAATTCGAAAGACTCTACATTTACCAGAAGGATGTACTTTTTCAACCCCGGAGGAATCAGCTCTTAAAGAATTAATGGCTAGTTTGGGGTATGAGCAGAGTTTGGCAAAGCTTGGGCAGTTAAAACGGGCTCATATCAGAAAGGAATGGAGTTTCTTCTTCGAATGCATCACTAAAGCTTTTGGAAATAAGTGTTCCAACTTTGATGCAATCCCTATAATGAGTCAGCACATCGGGTATGCACTTATTAACCAAACTCATTTCGATTTTGCAAATGCTGTGATAGGTTTTATTGGGGATAGGATGACAGAAGATAGGAATGTTGTTTACTTTGCTAGATTTTGTCAGCTTATATATAATTTTTGTTGTACTGATGAACCCCAACCTACCACTGACTTAACTGCACCTTTCAAAATTGCAAAACGAGCCTTTAATGATTTGGTAAATGCTGATCTTAAGAAAATAGTGGTTAGACCTTTACAGATTCCTCAGTCTGTAAAACAGATCTTGGTAGATGCTGATCCTGACACCTATAGATCTGTTTATCCTGATATCCAACCTACCACCACATCTCAAACACCACAGCAACTAACAGAACATACCACTCATACTACTCAACCATCCCTCAGAAGATATCTCAAATCATATCTCTCCACTTCACAGACAACTCAACCCTCATCCTCAGCACCTACTATGAAGCCTTCATCTTCCAAGCCTAAGAGGATAAAGACTGTTCCTCAAACACCTCAGAAGAGAAGGAGGATTGTTTTGAGAGATGAATCTGACAGTGAGGAACAGGTTTCTACATCAGAACCTATTGTCAAAGAAGCTGAGAAAGTTCCTTCTCAGAAGGATTCTGCAATTGGGGGATCTACGCTTCTCAAAAGGCTTAGACGAATGACTGTTGATGAAACTCCCAAGGAATCCATATCTTCAAAGAGATACAAGAAACAGAGGGCAAAAAGGCCAGTTTCAGATGATGAGGAAGCAGCAGCTAAGGAAGGAGATTAGGAATCTCTGATCTCACAAGAACTAGAATCTGCTAAAGCCACTGCTTCTCCATTAACTCCAACTAAGGAAGCTGCTACTGATAAGGCCAACACACCATCTGTGTCTCCTAAGACTGTATCTCCTGTTAATTCAGGCACAAGTGCTGATATTGATATCCAGACCTTGGTTGTGCCTGAAATACTTTACTTAGAAGCTCCAACAACAACTAATCCATCAACAACACCTGTTACTAATGCTACTCTAACTCCAGAGTTATCTACTACACCTTCTCAGCCTCTAGATGCTGATGATCATAATATAGGTGAGCATCAGGATATGGCTGTTGATCAGAACTTGGAACCAGATCAGCAATTAGAGGATGATCCTGAAGCCTCCATTGCTACTCATACTGTTGTTTTATCCAAAGATACTGCTTCTGTAAGTTCTGATGCTGCAAATGCTGGAGATACTGGTGAAGCTGCTCCAAATGAAGATGCTGATGAAGCAGGTCCTTCAGGACATGCTCCCCAACAAACTGTTCTTAAATCTAAACTTGTTCAAAAGTTTGTTACAAGAGAAGCACCAGTGCCTTGGAGTGAAACTCCTGCAGGACAGGAGTAGACTAAGGAATGGAACTCAGTTACCTGTGCTCCATCTGCAAAGCATCTTGCTGAACACTTGACTAAAGCTGATGAGATGTTAATTACTGATGATTTCAAAATACAGCTTAGAGTCACTGCATTGAGTACTAAACATCCACAAGGTCTTCATTCAACTACTCATGCAGAGTTACATAAGATTCAGGAAGAATTCATTAAGCAAGAACAAGTTCAGAAGATTGACAAGAAAAAATTCTTCCAACCTACCTTTGACAGAGTTGCTTATATTGAGAAGACTCAAGAGAACCAACAAGCTCAAATTGATTATATTTTGAAAAGTCAAGCTTCTCAGCAATCTCAACTTAATGAAATCCAAGCCTCAGTGGAATTGCTTGTCTCTCTTCTCTTACCTGCTGATGCCAAAAAGGGGGAGAAAGTAATTAAGTCCAAATGCAAAACTAATAAGACACTGAAGGGGAAGGATGATGAAAAGGATGACCAAGGAAACTCTGAAATAGGTAGATGTCATAGTCAAGGTAGAAGTTTCTCATCAAGAAAAGCTGAAATCACAAGTCACATGACAAGTTCTGATGCTGGAAAAAGAATTAGTTCTGCCACTGGGATAAGTTCTGATGAACTTGTATATCTTGATGAAGAAATGTCAAGACAGTTATTTCTTCAGGAAAATCCAGGAATGGACTTGGAGAGTTTAATGGAAGAAGAAGCCAGACTTAAATCAGAAAAAGTCACATCTAAATATGAAGCTTCTGGTAAAAAGACACTTCCAAAACTCAAAGGGATTGTGATAAAAGAAAGGACAAATACTGAAGCAATATTGGATAAATCACAACCGCGGATAGAACCAAGATCCAAGGGTAAAGAAAAAGTTGATGAACCTATCAAGGTTTATGTGCCTCCTGAGAATGAAGAAATCACTGATGAAAAGGATGATCTTGCTCTGACTCCAAGAAAAGTTTCTAAAACAACCTCTGACATAGCTCAAGTTGTTCAGAGTCAAGAGATAGTAAGTTCTGATATTTCGAAGAAGCAAGTAACCTCTGACATAGCTCAAGTTAACTTGATATCAGAAGATAAATCAAATACACTCCTACCAGGATTCACTAAAGCAATACAGACTCAACCTTTGAAGACTGCTGCAAGTGGTTTTGAAGCAAGAGTAGTTACTGGAAAGGAAGCAAGAGATAAAACTGGATTGGGAAGTGCTGATAAAAGAAGAATACAGAACACTACCAATGATCCAGCTTCCTTGAGTGAACCAGGTATTGGAGCAACTCCTGAGAAATTGAATCAACTGGAATCTGTACAAATGGTTTACCATACCTACTTGAAAGAACATATCTTATTGTACTTCATGACAGATGGTAGGGTTTATCATATAAGGCAAAATGACATTCCATTGAAGTATTTTGAAGAATTGGAGCATGTACTATTCTTACTTCAAGTGAATGACAGATTGACAGAAAGTACTGCAAACTATTTGAAGGATCAGATTCAGAGACAGAAAAGGCTTTATTCTGTTAAGTCTGACAGCACATATGTTCCAAAGTACAGAGATCACAAGGGTGATATAGTTGAAATGAAGCCCAACACTGCTAATATTATAACTATCTTTCTGGATTACAGGGCTGTAGAATTCAATCTTGAGTCTGATAAGGCATATTTGATCAGACTGGATCAGGATATAAGAAAAGCTAAGATTAATGATCTCAGGGCTGCAATCTTTCAAATTGGTGAAGATACTGCAGAGCTTAAAGATTCTAAAAGGAGGATGATTGATGAACTCATATATGCTGAGAGATGTTTGTAGATCAGAAGATGAAGCCAAGTCAAGATTTACAACTACTTAAATTCTGATATTTGTACAGACTGAAGTTGTTATCAGAAGTTAAAGATTGGTAAAGCTTTAAGGACTGTAAGTTGTAGTTATCTAGTCTAATTCTCATGTATTTGTACTTAATATTTTTGACATCATCAAATATCTGTTAAACTTGTATATTATGCTAATTTACAAGTTGGGGGAGATTGTTAGATATATTTGATAATGTCATGGCTAATATGATTTATGTTTAGTTTTTAGATCTAACTTAAACAGGATAAATCAGTACTTACTGGAAGTCAGGACTTAAGGATATCAGTACTTATATTATCAGAAGATAATTATCAGAAGATGGATATCAGAACTTAAGTACTGAAGGATGTTCAGATAAGGACAGCAGCTGATTAAAGGAAAGAAGATCGAGATAAACATAAGAAGAGATATGCATGAAGAAGGAATTCTATGAAGAATAGAATACTTGGAAGAAAAGATATCTGATTGATATATTTTAGGAAGCAGAATTATATTCCATATCAATTAGCGATTATCTTGTAACTGTGTAGTATGTAAACACAGACATAGGGTTTACACTATAAGTGTTATCATATTCGAGAAGATTATTCATTGTAACCCTAGCAGCTCTCGTGATATTTGTTCATCACTGAGAGGTAACAGTTCCATATTGTAACAGAGTTTATTGTTTCAATAAAGTTTGTTTTCTGTTACTTGAGTTTTTAAAGTTCGATTTGATTGTACTTTACACTGTATTCACCCCCTCTACAGTGTGTGTGTGACCTACCAATTATATATATATATATATATTTATATATATATATATATATATAGATATAGTTTTCAAAACTATTAATCGAATAAGGTTTATTCGATAACTTTATTTTATTTAATGAATATTATTTTGAATATTCATTCAAGGACTTATGACTCCTCTTATTTTATTAAATAATATTCTTATTTTATTAAAGAATGATGTTTTGATAATCACACTTATTTTCGATTATTCAAATAAAGATCGTACTTTCATATAAGTATATCTTTGGTTATTTATTATTCATTTCAAGTATGAGTTTTAAAACTTCTACTTCAATTATTTTTATAAGGATTATCCTTATGGGAATATCATTTAAATAATAATATTCAGATATTTTCTAAATGTATCGGGACTGATTTATTTCATTAAATCAGCATTACTCCAAACATTCTTAAAAATATTTTCGAGTCTTCAAAATGATTTTTAAAAGTTAGAGCGGATCCCAAAACTCGTTTTCAAATTTAAGATCTTCCTTTCGAAGGGGATTTAAATACTTGCTTAAAAATCTGAGGGATCCGGCTCTGTGGTGTATTTTATATTCGCAATGAGGTTGCTATTTTGAGAAAACATTTTGATTACTTGCCCAACATTCGAGAAGTAAGTCCATCTATTTGAGTCAGCATAAGCAACATGGGCTCAGTGGGCGTCCATGAAAGTGTAGGTGGCTCAGTGGGAGTCCATCAAATGCATAAGTGGCTGAGTGGCAGTCCAGCATAAGGTCCTAATGCGGCCAGGGTGATGACCAGTGGGGAATTCGTCCATCTACTAGTAGAAAAGGTTACTTATTGGTATCTTTGCCTGATCAGCAAGATATCAGGTTTATGCCAAGGTTTTCTCCTTTCCAAATTCATTGGATATTACAACTATGTTTCTAATTTTCATAACAGAGGTTTTCAAGGAGTGTATGAAATGTATATATATAGGTGTATATATATATCGGGACTTAATGAAGTATCTCGTAACTTCATTATTTATAATGATATTTCAAGGATTGAATCTATTCAAATCTTATCTTGTAGTCTCATCTATGTGGTGAACTTTTGAAACGGATTATACCTTGAATGGTGGTAGTTCAAGTAGTATTCGGAAAAGATATAAGTATATTGGAGTATCTCGTAACTTCACCTTTTCAACTTATATCTGGTTAATGATTATCTTATACATGACATAGATTTTCAGAAAAACGTTGAGACAAGGTTAGATATATGAGATCACCTTACAACGATATTTTTATACAGTTATAAACTGGAACTCTACGTATATTATGCATGGTAGAGGATTTCAAAGATTTTGAAAAGTATATATACATATATACTAAATATTTTGCGACTTGGTCGCATTAAGAGGTCAAACTTGGTTCAATTCTTCTTGACCAAGACTTTCATGAGTACTATGAGAATGCTCATATATTGTTAATTATAATACATATTATTTTGGTGGGCTTGTTGCTCACCCTTGCTTTCTTCTTTCATCACACAACAACAGATAGACAAGATGAACAGGACCAAGCTCCCAATTCGTGAGTGGATAGGAAACGTTCTGCAGTTTCCTGTAGGCGTTGATGCCGCCGTAGCTGAGGTAGGAACTACCAATAGGCTAGGTTTTCAACTATTGATGTACCAGACTTATGTATATTATGAATTGTAATAATGGCAAAGAATATGTAAATTTATTCAGAAACCCTTTTGAGGTGTAATGACTTATAATTGTGGAATAAAATGACTTGTGTTATTTTTGGTATTCATCTCTGAGACTATAACTTGTGGTGTGTGTGTATATTGTGGGTCACAGTACGCAGTAGTTGGTTGACTGTTAAGATTAAGTATTGATAAGGGAAATGGAACTCGTGACAACCTGAATCCCCGACCCCGGATTTGGGGGTGTTACAGAAATGGTATCAGAGCTAAGCGTTATAAACCTCAGAGATGATGTGGTGTTAAGATAATAAGTTCACTAAGATAATAAGAACTCTTGTCAAGTTCATAGTTGGGCTACCTAACGTAGTACTGACAGTTAAAACCCTTATGGGAACCCTTATAAATATCGTGATAGTAGCGTAGTTCGTTATCGTATATGGTAGCGAGACTCTGAACCCTGAGGTTGAGGAGCAACAGTGCGATGATGTTTTATTACTTATTGGAGATCAGATTGTGGATCTGATAGAGCGTCCTAATAAGGGACCAGATGATGTTCATATTGAGGATGTAGCGGTTGAGGATGTTGTCCTAGAAGGGATTGTTACTGAGGAGGATCCCGTGGAGGATCCTGACAAGAATGAATAAAAAACCACTAAGGAATTGATGACCATGGTTAGGGAAACTACCAGAGGTAGGATTGGCCGGTCACTACCGGAGGTTCGTTCAAGTTTTTAAAGATAGTAGCCCCTTTAACGCGGCTTACTCGTAAGACTGAGAAGTTTGAATGGACAGAGAAATACGAGAAAAGCTTTTAACAACTAAAGCAAAGGTTGGTGGCGGCCCCTATGTTGGCGTTGCCGGATGAAAAGGAGATTTTGTGAATTGTAGTGACGCTTCGCATAAGGAATTAGGGTGCTTCTTATACAGCACAACAAGGTAATAACGTACGCGTCAAGACAATTAAGGGAATATAAAATTCGATATCCCCACCCATGAGCTTGGGCTCATGGCAATAGTTTTGCCCTAAAGATTTGAGGCACTACTTGTATGGATAGAAGTGCAAGATTTACATAAACCATAAGAGCTCAAGTATATTTCCACGCAGAAAGAGCTTAACATGCGCCATAGGAGGTGGTTAGAGCTAAATCAAGGATTACGATTATGAGATTCTTTATAATCCAAGGAAAGCCAATATGGTGGCTAACACCCTTAGTGGAAAGGAGAGACTCAAGATGATAATGTATTTGGGAGAATTGATAAGAGATTTTGAGAAAATGGAAATAGAAGTGAAGGTAACCGGAGCCGGTACCAAAAAGCTGTTTGAGATTGCAATACAACCCGAATTATTGGAAAAGATCATATTGTGCCAAGAAGAAGTGATAAAGGATGGCAGGGAGCCAATGAATAGAGAAGAGATTAATACCGAGAAAGATGATAGGGGAATAATGAGGTATTCCTACAGAAATTGGGTTCCAAACGTTCAAGAGCTTAAAGATGAGATCTTAGATGAAAGCCATAGCTTGAGGAATAAGATTAGGGCAAACCCTGAATGTGATAGTCAGGGAGGTCACCACCAAGAAAGAAGGAACTCATAACATAATGAAATGGAAAACAAGGATTTTAACGTATAAGATGACCCCGATTATGGGGAGTAGGATGAAATATTTTAGACTGAGAAAACAAAAGTCGAGCAAGGAAGAGAGCACCAGGAAGGTACTCCTATGGGGCAATTCATGGACCTGCCTAAACAAAACTTATACATTTATTCCCAACCACCACCCTGAGGAAACAATGCGGTAGGAAATTCTTTCATTACCTTTAAGTCGCTATGCTCTCAGAGTTCCAAGGAACAGGTTGACCCAGTAGAGGCAAGAGCCTGGCTAAAGGAAATATATGAATCATTTGAGATTCTAAATGATTTACGAATCACAAAAGACTATTTTTGTCACTTACCTTCCTAAGAGAGAGGCCACCCGCTGGTGAAAGACCAAGAAAGGCACGGAGCCAGAGGTTATGATAAACTGATTAAAGTTTAGTCAATTGTTTTCGAGAAAGTAATTACCAAGGTTATGGAGATAATGTAAAAGCTTTAGAGCCAGAACAAAGGCAGACGAGTATGATGAATTATGAATCTAAGATTGTAGAAGCTGTCAAGATTCGTTCTGAGGACACGAATCCCAGAACGACGTGATGTTCGAAGTCAATGATTAGTGGGTTCATGAAATGATTGTAAGATAAAGGAAAATAAAAAGAAACTGAAGCGGAAAGGAATATAAAGGCAATAAAGTTTGAGGAATGATAAGGGAGTTGGGTATGAGGAAACCATAAAGACTCATAGTAATAGAAATAGAAAGGTATGTAATCATCAGGAGGAGGGTGATTCACCATGAGTTAAAGTTGATGGTTGAAGGCATAAGAGCTATATATATATTGTACCCCCTTTAAGTTGGGAGGATTCGAGGAAACCTTGAGATAGTTTGAAGGATAAACAATGAGACGCGGATAGACTGAGGAGACAAGAAAGTAAGAAATTAGGAAATTGGATGAAGGAAGTGACCTTCAAGAATGTGAAGTGTAAGTAACATATGTGGCTTGATACCCCGAAAGGGAGACTCCGGGTATAAAAGATATCTCATCATTGAGATGATTGTTGGGATAAACAACAAAAGTAAATGAGGATTTAGTAAATAGAAGTTCATGTTGAACACAACCAATATCTTCCAGAACATCCATGTGATCATTACCGAATCAGGCAAGAAAAGTGGATAACCATTATTGTCTTTTGGAGGCCATATGGATTGGCCTCATTTTGGATAAGGATACTATTATGAAATTTGGTATGGAATATCGAGGTGGAAATGATTGAATAAGATACCCTTATCAGGGATATATGACTTGATTTATCCATGAAAGGATGTAAGTACCTTTTTAAAGGTGGAATTAAGGATATAACCTCAATAACTTGAGATGAACCATGGGGGAATGCATAAAGGTTGACATTTCACCCTTAATAGGGACATTATGAGTTTGGGTAATACGGAATGAAGGATTAAGGCAACAACAACCTTTAAAGATCAGTAGAGAAATTTTTCAGAAGTACATAGACAATGCTTCTAGTATTAGTAAATGGTATTTTGATATGCCCTGTATCTAGGGAATACAGGAGGAAGGATTTAAGGATAACCTTAGAGGTTTTATAAGGAGAAAGGAAATATTCAAAATTCTCAAGAATAGAAATTCTGATAAAGGAAATATGACGTAATAATAATAATGCCAGGTGGGCATGTATTAAACCATAAGAAACTATAGATCGGCCCAATGAAGGTCGAGATTGGTGAAAACATGTAGGACCCAAGATAAGAGACGTCCTATGTATGATCGAGAGTCAGTCGTGACAATGTTAACCTCAAAAAGATCGAGGCAATAACTTATGGAAAAAAAATGGTGAATTTTTTTTCTCACCAAAGCGTAAGGAAGAGCATTTTTACATAAGCAATGATTTGAAATGAGGCAGAAAATTTAGTTGAAGATCATTTAAAATGACATTGATTGTAAGGAAATTTTACTATCAGGAAAGGCCAAAGAGGTGGCCGACACTCTAAGTTTAAGAGAGGAATTATAGGCGCTCGTGCCAGAAGAATACAATGATGATGGTTGAAGCCGTGAAGGTTGTATTATGGTTTGGAAGATTGACATTCCTTTTGATGACTGTGCAATACCCAACCGTAATAGTAGTTTGGTAAAGGTTTAATTCGTGTAATCGCCATGAGCGGGCTATCTATCTTAGAAGGTACTATCTTGAGAATAAGCCAGGACCATTTTTCAAAAGGAATAAAACAAACCTTTGAGTTAAGTCTTCTATTGAAGGCATATGATTAAGAATGGTATTAACCTGCTATCATTGCTTTCATTGAAACTTTTCTGCAATTTTATCTGCTTCATGTCATATGTACGTCAAGTTCAGGAGTGTTCTTCATGAATCATGAATGGTGATCATGTTACCTCCTTAGAAGAATTCGATACGATATGTATGGACTCTGTATGGTTAAAAATTAAGATTTCATGGAAAACGAATGACTATAGTAGGTCCGTGGTGGACTATAGGAATGCATCAACGATTCTTGAATAATGAGCCGATTACAACCGTGAGAGTTGTATTGTAATGGATGTTGAGATTGAGTACCACTAATCGGGTCGTGGTGATGTATAAGTTATTAATGATAGACCGACTAAGCCGAACATTTACCTATGATATATTATTCCTTCTTATGAATAGAGAGTCGTATTACTATACGAGGAAGGTTGCGATGCAAGCATTGAATTCTAATAACGATGATGTCTAGAATTAGATCCCAGATTCGATTTTTGATGTCGAGGGAGTTTCAAAGGTGATTGTGTATAAGCTCGAGCAAGAGCATGGGTCCATAGAATGATGGACAGAATAGAAAAAAATATTTAGGCATGTGAAATACGATGCTATAATACTTGATGTTGATTTATATACATATATGTTTTGTTCTCCTATGATAAACCTCTATAGTTCAGAGGTAGATTCCAAGCCAGATATTTTGTGGCAGTATATTTTTATATATACAATTCTCTTCAATTCGTTCTTTTCTCTCCTTTTCATTTCATGTAAGCTGAGAAGAACAACCCTTCTAGAAGGGGAGGTATTGTCGAATGACTATCTATCTGTGTGATAGAAGCCTAGTAGGATACCACATGTTGTTTAATTGCTTGTCAAGTACTAAAGGCTGGCCACCTTCTGTACTAACTATGCGATATAACAAGTGTTCATGATCATAGTGATCTGTCAATAAATTCTTTTACTTCTATATGAAGGACCAAGTTTTTGAAGATGGAGGCAGCTAGAGATAAAGTGGTACCAAGTACGGTGGTATTCTGATTCTAACGCGTTCATGATACTAAGGTTGACGCGATTATTAAAAGGTTATAGAACGCTAATGAGCAAAAGTATAACCAGTATAATATTAGGAACGGAAGATAGTAGCGATTACGAACTGGAAAAGAATGGGTATTGAGAAGCAAAAGCTATAATGCTAGAAGCTATGATGAGATTCTGTGCAATGGACTTGAAAGAATTTGGAATGATCACTTAGCACGTATCGAGTTTTCTTACGATAATAGATCATATGTCAGTATCGAGATATCGCCTTATGAGATTCTTGAGGGAACACAATGTCGATCTCCCTTATATTAGGATGATGTTGCAGAGCGCAAGATGCTCGGACCAGTAGTGGTCCAAATGACCAAGGATATAATAGATCTAATCAGAGGACGGTTGGTAGTAGCCCAAGATAGACATAAGAAGTATGTTGATTTGACACGAAAGGACAAAGAATAGGAAGTAGGGGACCTAGCGCTGTTATAGGTATTCCCTTGGAAATGATGGATGAGGTTCGGAAAGAAAGGAAAGATAAGCCCACGAATTGTTGGACCCTTGGATATATTAAGACGTATTGGGAAGTTAGCATATGAGCTAGCCCTACCCCCGAACATGTAGCAAGGTCATAACGTTTTCCACGTATCAATGTTAAGGAAGTGTAATTCGGATGCCAGACAAATAGGGGCGTATGAGCGCATAGACATACAACCAGACGTAACCTATATGGAGCAACCAGGAAGGGTTATAGATCGAAAAGGAACAAGTGCTTAGGAGAAGGGTTATCAAACTAGTCAGAGTTGGTGGTAGAACCACAATGTGGAAAAATTGACTTGAGAGTTAGAAAGTGCAATGCTAAGAAAGTATCCCTATTCATTTTTATCTGATTCTGGGACAGAATCCTTTTAAGGAGGGGAGACTGTAATAACCCCAATTTTTTTTGAAATTTTTGAAACCCTGATGAATAGTAACTTTTGCTGATGATGCTGATTAAGGAAAATTATCAGACCA
Organism: Apium graveolens; assembly: GCF_009905375.1. Classification (NCBI taxonomy): domain Eukaryota; kingdom Viridiplantae; phylum Streptophyta; class Magnoliopsida; order Apiales; family Apiaceae; genus Apium; species Apium graveolens. The sequence continues at coordinate 112,064,184 of NC_133655.1, forward strand.
CACTATATAGGAGTACTGTTATGGAAATTCTAAGATCGTATTAGTATTCCATAAAGTAAATAAGTGTATGTAAAGATCGTCAGAATCCAAATTCGAACACTTTGATTTTTCCGAAAATCCACCAGATACCGAAAGAATTGAGTATAAGGTAATATTGTTAAAAGGATTTAAATTCAAGGATTATAAGAGGGGATCATAAAAGGAACATAAAATATTAAGAAAGGGTAGGGGAACTCAAGTAATAAGATCCCGGATATGATCCCTCAAACGATAAAGGAGAACGAAAGTTAAGCGAACCGTATAACAGATCAGCAATCATTAGCCAAGTAATTAGGAGTTAATCAAGGGGTTAGTAGATGATGATGTCATCACACCAACAAGAGGAAGACAAGTGCAACAAGATGACATAAGTAGATGATATAAGCATGACCAAATGGTAAGGGTTGGTTGGTTGATTGTGAGCCACACAATTTTTACCATGGTAAAAGGTTAATTAAAAATCAAAAAGGAAGCAACCAAGCAAACACATTCATTTCTCCCCCCCCCATCTCCTTGTTCACGGTTTTTTGAAGAAATACAAGAAGAAAAATTTCCAAATCCAAGCTCCACTCAATCATAATTCAAGAGGTTTGTTTCCTTGGATTCTATATTTCAAAACTAAGAAGAGTAAGTAGTTTGAGTGCTTGAATCCAAGGTTTGCTAGCTCAAATAAATCATTTTAGTTTAGGGTGAATAGTAATTTTCAAGAACAAATTTTTGATTCTTGATTTTATTTGTAAGGTCAAGGTAGCTTAAGCATAGATTAAGGCTTCCATGGGCATTCCAAGGATCTTTCATGGATTAAAAGCTTCGAGGAAGGTATAAAACTTCAAACCCTAGTTTTACTTTGAATATTTAGGAGTGGTTTTGATTAATATAGTTCATGAGAACTGTTAGGTCACACACACACTGTAGAGGGGGTGAATACAATGTATAATACAATCAAATCGAACTTTTATAACTCAAGTAACAGAAAACAAACTTTATTGAAACAATAAACTCTGTTACAATATGGAACTGTTACCTCTCAGTGATGAACAAATATCACGAGAGCTGCTAGGGTTACAATGAATAATCTTCTCGAATATGATAACACTTATAGTGTAAACCCTATGTCTGTGTTTATATACTACACAGTTACAAGATAATCGCTAATTGATATGGAATATAATTCTGCTTCCTAAAATATAACAATTAGATATCTTTTCTTCCAAGTATTGTATTCTTCATAGAATTCCTTCTTCATGCATATCTCTTCTTATGTTTATCTCGATCTTCTTTCCTTTAATCAGCTGCTGTCCTTATCTGAACGTCCTTCAGTACTTAAGTTCTGATATCCATCTTCTGATTATTATCTCCTGATAATATAAGTACAGATATCCTTAAGTCCTGACTTCCAGTAAGTACTGATTTATCCTGTTTAAGTAAGATCTAAAAACTAAACATAAATCATATTAGCCATGACATTATCAAATATATCTAACAATCTCCCCCAACTTGTAAATTAGCATAATATACAAGTTTAACAGATATTTGATGATGTCAAAAACATTAAGTACAAATGCATGAGAATTAGACTAGATAACTATAACTTACAGTCCTTAAAGCTTTACCAATCTTTAACTTCTGATAACAACTTCAGTCTGTATTCATATCAGAATTTAAGTAGTTGTAGATCTTGACTTGGCTTCATCTTCTGATCTCTCTGATGTCAGGAGTTATTCTGAGATAGTTCTTCAAGAAACATCTCTCAGCATATCTGAGTTCATCAATCATCCTCCTTTTAGCATCTTTAAGCTCTGCAGTATCTTCACCAATTTAAAAGATTGCAGCCCTGAGATCATTAATTCTAGCTTTTCTTATATCCTGATCCAGTACGATCAAATATGCCTTGTCAGACTCAAGATTGAATTCCACAGCCCTGTAACCCAAAAAGGTAGTTATAATCTTAGCAGTATTGGGCTTCATTTCAACTATATTACCCTTGTGATCTCTGTACTTTGGAAGATATGTGCTATCAGACTTAACAGAATAAAGCCTTTTATGTCTCTGAATCTAATTCTTCAAGTAGTTTGCAGCACTTTCAGTTATTCTGTCATTCACTTGAAGTAAGAATAATACATGCTCCAATTCTTCAAAATACTTCAATGGAATGGCATTTTCCCTTATACGATAAACCTACCATCTGTCATGAAGTACAACAGGATGTGTTCTTTCAAGTAGGTATGGTAAACCATTTGCACAGATTCTAGTTGATTCAATCTCTCAGGATTTGCTCCAATACCTGGTTCACTTAAGGAAGTTGGATCATTGGTAGTGTTTTGTATTTTTCTTTCATCAGCACTTCCCAATCCAGTTTTGTCTCTTGCTTCCTTTCCAGTAACCACTCTTGCTTCAAAACCACTTGCAGCAGTCTTCAAAGGTTGAGTCTATTTTGCTTTAGTGAATCCTGGTAGGAGTGTCTTTGATTTATCTTCTGATATCAAGTTAACTTGAGTTATGTCAGAGGTTACTTGTTTCTTTGAAATACCAGAACTTACTATCTCTTAACTCTGAACAACTTGAGCCATGTCAGAGGTTGTCTTAAAAACTTTTCTTGAAGTCAGAGCAAGATCATCATCTTCATCAATAATTTCTTCATTCACAGGAGGCACATAAACCTTGATAGGTTCACCAACTTTTTCTTTGCCCTTGGACCTTGGATCTATCTGCGGTTGTGATTTAGCCATGGTTGCTTCAATATTTGTCCTTTCTTTTATCACAATGCCCTTGAGTTTTGGAAGTGTCTTTTTACCAAAAGCTTCAGATTTAGATGTGACTTTTTCTGATTTAAGTCTGGCTTCTTCTTCCATTAGACTCTCCAAGTCCATTCCTGGATTTTCCTGAAGAAATAACTGTCTTGACATTTCTTCATCAAGATTAAAAGTTCATCAGAACTCATCCTTTTACCAGTAGCAGAACTAATTCTTTTTCCAGCATCCGAACTTGTTCTGTGACTTGTGATTTCAGCTTTTCTTGATGAGAAACCTCTACCTTGACTATGACCTCTACCCATTCCAGGGTTTCCTTGATCATCCTTTTCATCATCCTTCCCCTTCAGTGTCTTATCAGTTTTGCATTTGGACTTAATTACTTTCTCCCCCTTTTTGGCATTAGCAGGTAAGAGAAGAGAGACAAGCAATTCCACTGAGGCTTGGATTTCATTAAGTTGAGATTGCTGAGAAGCTTGATTTTTTAGAATATCATCAATCTGAGCTTGTTGTTTCTCTTGAGTCTTCTCAATATAAGCAACTCTGTCAAAGGTAGGTTGGAAGAATTTTTTCTTATCAATCTTCTGAACCTGTTCTTGCTTCATTAATTCTTCCTGAATTTTATGTATCTCTGCATGAGTAGTTGAATGAAGACCTTGTAGATGTTTAGTACTCAATGCAGTGACTCTAAGTTGTGTTTTGAAATCATCAGTAATTAACATCTCATCAGCTTTAGTCAAGTGCTCAGCAAGATGTTGTGCAGATGGAGCACAAGTAACTGAGTTCCATTCCTTAGTCCACTCCTGTCCTGCAGGAGTTTCACTCCAAGGCACTAGTGCTTCTCTGGTAACAGACTTCTTAACGAGTTCAGATTTAAGAATAGTTTGTTGAGGTGCATGTCCTGAAGGACCTGCTTCATCAGCATCTGCATTTGGAGCAGCATCACCAGTATCTCCAGCATTTGCAGCATCAGAACTTTCAGAATCAGCATCTTCTGATAAAATAACAGTATAGGAAGTAATTGAGGCTTCAGCATCATCCTCTAAGTGCTGATCTGGATCTAAGTTCTGATCAACAGCCATATCCTGATGCTCACCTATATTCTGATCATCATCATCTAGATGCAGAGAAGGTGTAGTAGATAATTCTGGAGTTTGAGCAGCATCAGTAATAGGTGTTGTTGATGGATTAGTTGCTGTTGGAGCTTCTAAGTAAAGCACTTCAGGCACAACCAAGTTCTGGATATCAATTTCAGCACTTGTGCCTGGATCAACAGGAGATACAGACTTTTGAACAGGAGACACAGATGGTGTGTTGGCCTTTTCAGTAGCAGCTTCCTGAGTTGGAGTTGATGGAGAAGCAGTGGCGTTGGCAGATTCCTTTTCTTGTGAGATCAGAGATTCCTGATCTCCTTGCTTAGGTGCTGCTTCCTCATCATCTGAAACTGGCCTTTTAGCTCTCTGTTTCTTGTATCTCTTTGAAGGTGGGGATTCCTTGGGAGTTTCAGTAGAAGTCATTTTTCTAAGCCTTTTGAGAAGCTTAGATCCCCCAATTCCAGAATCCTTTTGAGAATGAACTTTCTCAGCTTCTTTGACAACAGGTTCTGATGTAGAAACCTGTTCCTCATTGTCAGATTCATCTCTCAAAACAATCCTCCTTCTCTTCTGAGGTGTTTGAGGAACAGTCTTTGTCCTCTTAGGCTTGGAAGATGAAGGCTTCACAGTAGGTGCTGAGGATGAGGGTTGAGCTGTCTGTGAAGTGGAGAGATATGATTTGAGATATGTTCTGAGGGATGGTTGAGTAGTATGAGTGGTATGTTCTGATGGTTGTTGTGGTGTTTGGGATGTGGTGGTAGGTTGGACATCAGAATAAATCTATAGGTTTCAGGATCAGCATTTACCAAGATCTGTTTTACAGACTGAGGAATCTGTAAAGGTCTAACCACCCTCTTCTTAAGATCAGCATTTACCAGGTCATTAAAGGCTCGTTTTGCAATTTTGAATGGTGAAATTAAGGTACTGGCTAGTTGAGGGGGATTAGTACAGCAAAAGTTATATATAAGCTGACAGAATCTAGCAAAATAAACTACATTTATATCTTCTGTCATCCTATCCCCTATGAAACCTATCACAACATTTGCAAAATCAAAATGAGTTTGGTTAATGATTGCATACCCGATGTGCTGACTCATTATAGGGATTACATCAAAGTTGGAACACTTATTCCCAAAAGCTTTAGTGATGCAGTTGAAGAAGAAACTCCATTCCTTTCTGATATGAGCCCGTTTCAACTGCCCAAGCTTAGCCAAACTCTGCTCATACCCCAAACTGGCCATTAACTCCTGAAGAGCTGATTCCTCCGGGTTTGAAAAAGTACATCCTTCTGGTAAATGGAGGGCCTTGCGAATTGTACCAGGAGTTACCACATGTGTAGAATCATCCACTTCGAAAACAATACTGGGAGTACCATGTGTACCACCATTATCAAAGTGCCCAGTCCGCCAAAACGTCAGAACTTGTTGGCTCGAAAAGACTGAAGGCTGGGTCAATGCATACCGATTTCACTGTGTGCAAGAAGATCTTGCACAAAATGCAACTCAGATGGAGCATCAGCATGATCGAGAATTGCAGCATAGTTGTTTGGAACAAATTTAGCTCCATCAATGATCAAATCCTTAGGTGCCATGAGAAAAATCAAGATTTAAAAGTGCCTGTTAGGTGTTTGATAAAATGTCTGTATGAAAAACCAACGTCAGGAGATGAAAGAGAGTAAAAGCAAAGAAAGAGAGATAAGGTGAAAAAGTAAATAAAAGATTCTATAATCTTCTCTCTCTCTTATTTATACTTATAAAAAAAATATAACCGTTGGACACCTGTCAGACATGCAGTAATAATGAATAGTTAATGGGCACGGGAAAACAGTAATCATTACTTACCCACTTGCAGTTTTTCAAGGAAAAACCGTTCCAGTTACCCAGTTATTCCATTAAACGAGGTAAATCAGTTTTAATTCAAAATTGAAATTGTTCCCACTTATTCAATTATTTTTCACTGCAACTCCAATATTCTGAGAAAAATTCAAGAATGAGAATGACGAAAATAAATCAAGTAAATAAGTACTGAAATTGTAAGATCAGAACTTAATTTAAATCAAAATAGAAATGGTCATCAGAACATGGATATATCAGGATTTATCAGTGCACTTAAGTTACAAACATCTCAGAGACAAAAACTTGCAAAGAAAAAGGAAATTCTATTAATATATCAAGAGAATACATTCATGAAATTTAAATTACATCAGAGCTTTACAAGATTGTCCTAAGCTTCTAAACCTAACATCAACAACCTTAGTCCTAGCTCAAGAAGCAGGGCAAGGCTGACGATGAAGAAAAACAGGAAGAAGAAAATAAGTTATTTCTTCTTCCTACTCTCGACAAACAGAATAGCGAGTCTGATGATTCGCTCTTGCTGGCGGAGAGCTTCCCGCCTTTCCTCCTCCAATCGCTCCAGATGGTAGTCCATGTAGAAGAACATGAGGTGGGTGAGTACCTCCTGGGGAACTGAGTCCCATATCTCATCAGGAATGGCAGTGAAGTGCCATTCCTGCTGCCAGGCTTCACAGCTCAGCTCCATGTTGAATATTTCATAGTTCAAAAACATATTGTAATTGACCATGGTGTTTTTGATATAAAGAAAATGAAGGTGAGTTTGTGAGAAAAGAATTGATGTATAGGCTGATGTGAAATGGGTGTTTATATAGGCAAAAGAATGCCAGGAGACGCAAGGAATTTAATGCTGACAGGTAGAATTAATTCTACCTTGTCTCTCTAGACTTGGAAAAAGAAAAACAGTCATTGGAAAGGTAAAACATGGTTTAATACGCACAAGAAGCAAGTAAAAATGACTGTGCATGTACGTGTACAATTATCCCTAAATATAGTGACTGTTAATCTTCCACTTCAACATATTCTGGTTTAAACTGAGACAGGAATATGTTGCTTTTCTGATGCATATTTACTTAATACCAGCAATGCACTTGGGTCGTCCCTTCCACATTTTTACTCTAGATCTCAAAGGAGTACCTGATTTTAATCCTTGGTTCTTTTTCTTATTCTTTTGATAAGTGAGGTTTATCAACACTTAGTACATTCAACAGATTTACTAGCATCAGAACTTAACAGATGAGAAGCATTATTTTAGTTTGTGACTTAGTAATAAGATAGACAAAGTAAACTCAACTAAGCTCAATATCAGAATTTGCTTGTGTCAATAGATTTCCACAGAAATAATTACTCCTAACATGGGATCCCTAGGTTATTAAAGATGACTAGGTCAGCATCTAGCACAGGTATCCTCATAGGATTGAATAGTTACATAAACAGACATATCACTATCAGAGTTTAGAAAGTCTCATCAGACAACAGTCAATACTTAAGCAATTTTCAATTAAGCATAGAATACACACAAATAGTAATTTCTGTAAATACTGATTATAAAGTCTGATGCATCAGAACAAAACTAAGCTGATTTAGAGAAAGAACCTGAAACCATTCTAAGTTCATTTACCAATCTTGTAAAAGTAGCTTCACATAGTGGTTTTGTGAAGATATCTGCTAGTTGTTCATCTGTTGGAACAAAGTGCAATTTCACTGTACCTTCATCCACATGTTCCCTTATGAAGTGGTACCTGATGCTGATGTGCTTTGTCATTGAGTGTTGAACTGGATTACATGTCATAGCAATAGCACTTTGATTATCACAGTAAATAGGGATTTTGAAATATGTTAACCCATAATCCAGTAACTGATTCTTCATCCAAAGAATTTGTGCACAACAGCTTCCTGCAGCAATGTCCTCTGCTTCTGCAGTTGATGTGGAAATTGACTTTTGTTTCTTGCTAAACCAAGAAACCAATCTGCCTCCAAGAAATTGGCAGCTTCCACTCGTGCTTTTCCTGTCAATTTTGCAACCTGCAAAATCTGCATCTGAGTAACCTATTAGTTTAAAATTTGATTCTCTGGGATACCACAATCCCAGATCAGCTGTTCCTTTAAGATACTTGAATATTCTTTTCACAACTGTTAAGTGAGGTTCTCTTGGATCTGCTTGAAATCTTGCACAAAGTCAGGTAGCATACATGATATCAGGTCTACTAGCAGTTAGATAGAGTAGAGAGCCAATCATACCTCTGTAATCAGTAATATCTACTGATTTACCAGTATCCTTGTCTAGTTTTGTTGCAGTGGCCATGGGAGTGGATGCACTTGAACAGTCTTGCATTCCAAATTTCTTCAGCAAATTTCTGGTGTACTTAGTTTGATAAATAAAAGTGCCTTCTTCATTCTGCTTGACTTGAAGGCCCAGAAAATAGCTAAGTTCCCCCATTATACTCATCTGATACCTTGACTGCATTAATTTGGCAAACGTCTTGCAAAGTCTGTCATTTGTAGAACCAAAAATGATATCATCAACATATATCTGGACCAGAAGTAAGTCCTTTCCATGGTTGAGGTAGAACAGTGTTTTGTCTATTGTTCATATGTTAAATCCATTTTCCAGAAGAAACTGAGCTAAAGTCTCATACCATGCTCTAGGAGCTTACTTAAGTCCATAAAGTGCTTTATCAAGCCTGTAGACATAATCTGGATATTTGGAATCTACAAAGCCTGGAGGTTGTTCAACATATACTTCTTCCTCCAATTTTCCATTGAGAAAAGCACTTTTCACATCCATTTGAAAGACATTAAACTTCTTGTGAGCAGCATAAGCCAAAAATATCCTTATGGCTTCCAATCTAGCAACTGGTGCAAATGTTTCATCATAATCAATTCCCTCATGTTGAGAATATCCTTTTGCAACCAGCCTTGCCTTATTCCTTGTAATTATGCCATCATTATCAGTTTTGTTTTTGAATACCCACTTTGTACCAACAACAGATCTATTCTTTGGTCTTGGCACTAGGGTCCAGACTTTATTTCTTTCAAATTCATTTAACTCTTCCTGCATTGCTTGCACCCAATCAGCATCTTGAAGAGCTTCTTCCACTTTCTTTGGCTCAGTTTGAGAAAGAAAAGAGTTGAAAAGACATTCATTTGAAGTAGCTGTTCTAGTTCTGACACCTGCATCAGGATTTCCAATTATCAAATCAGGTGTATGTGATTTAGTCCACTTTCTTGCAGATGGAAGGTTCTCTCTAGAACTGGATGCTCCCCCATGATCCATGCTGTCTTCATTTTCATTTTCTGATGCTCCCCCTGAAACTATGCTCTCTGAGTTGGATTCTTCAGAATTTAGATTTTCAGTACTATCAGAACTTGGCTTATCAGAACTTGACGAATCAGAACTTGAAGAGCCAGATGTATGTTCTGATGCTTCTTGAGATGTGGTAATATCTTGAGTATGTTCCCCCTGCATAGGTGCATCTTCCTTTGGCGTAGTCACCACAGTTTCAATAACATCAGAGTTTAATCCATCAGAGTTTGCAGTATCAGGACTTATATTGTCAGGATTTTCAGTATCAGAATTTGAGTCTTCATTTTCAAATCTCAGCTGATCATGATCAATAAAATCTTCAAGTCCAGTAATCTTCTTATCATCAAAAGATGTTACTAAATGTTACCACGCATGTATCCTTTCAGAACAAATTTGCCGGTAGATTTACTTACAACTTCACAGTATTCCTCACAGAATTCCACATGATAACCTCTGTCACAGATTTGACTTATACTCAGCAGATTGTGTTCAAGTCCTGAGACCAGAGCTACTTCTTTAATGATGACATTCCCAAGTTTGATATTGCCATATCCCAATGTTTTTCCAATGTTGCCATCTCCATAAGAAACACTTGGGCCAGCTTTCTCCACAAAGTCTGATAGCAGGGCTTTATTTCCAGTTATATGTCCTGAACATCCACTGTCCAGAACTAGGATATTTTTCCTATTTCCCTGCAACCACAAAGACCACTAATGATTAGTTTTAAGGATCCAGACTTGCTTGGATCCTTTGACCTTATTAAGTTTGTTAACATTTGCAACGGATTTAGCATCAGAGTTTATGTTAACATTTTTCTTATCAGAATTTACACTATAAGACTTGGCATCAGAACTTACACTAGAAGGAACAATGGAAACTTTCTTTAAAGAAGGTTTTATTTGATAATAATCATAGTAAAAACTATGATATTCCTTACAAGTATAAATGGAATGTCATAAACTACCACAATGAAAACAAGGATTTTATGGCTTATATCTAACAGACTGACTCTTAACTCCTGACTTTGAAGTTAAGGAGTTTATGTTCTTATTCTTCCTGCAAAAAGAAGCCAGATGGTTAGAACTTCCACAGTTATGACACATTTTCCTAGGAGCTTTAGGAATAGGCCTATAATCATTGCTTTGATTCACACCTTCCTTTCCATTCCTATTTTTCCTAGGTGATTTTACCTTGTTTGCATTCTTAACATCTTTCAGCTTATGCTTAAGCTGCTTCTTTGTCATTAAGCCTATGTTTACTTCAGCTGTCTTTTCCTGTTTTAGTTTGTCAGAAGTTAATTCCTTTTTAACTTCTAATTTCTCATTATCAGACTTTACAACTACAAACTTAACAGGTTTTAAATTTGGCTTTTGCTTAACAACAACAGGCTTAATATCTACAGTTCATTTATCATTCTTATCCTCTTCATAACCTAAGCCCTCTTTCCAGTTTTCACTACTTAACAAATTCTGAGTTGTTCTGCCAGAGTTAGTCCAAGTCCTGATAACCTCTCTTTACTTTTCTAACTTAGTTTTTAGAGATTCATTCATTTTTAGCACTTCATCCCTAACATAAAAGGCATCATCTCTATCTTTCTGAGTTTGATGGAACATAACTAACTCCTTTTCTAAGAAATCATTTCTTTTCTTAAAAGCAAGATTTTCAGAAGTTAATCTTTCACATGTTAAAGTTTGATCTCTATAACTAACAAACATGGTTTTAAGATATCTTCTCAACTCATTAATATCATCAGTATGAAAGGCATAAGTAGTTTGAGGTACCTTTGATTCAGCAGCTTCAGAACTGCTTTCAGCACTTGCCTTGTCAGCATTTGCCATCAAGGCATAATTCTCCTCACTTTCAGAATCTGAGGTGTCTGTCCAACTTTTCTTCTTTGTGACAAGAGCCTTGCCTTTGTCACTCTTCACTTTCTTGCAATTAGGAGATATGTGGCATTTTCCACCACAGTTGTAGTATTTGACATTTGCATAATCTCCTCTGTCAGACTTTCCTCCTCTGCTCTCAGATCTTCTAAAATTCTTCTTATCAGAACTTGTGCCTTTCCTGGAAAACTTCTTTCCCTTCCTGAACTTTCTGTATGCAATCTTTGTGATCCCTTTTACCATAAGAGCACACAGCTTCATCATCTCCTCATCAGCATCCATCTCAGTCAAACTTTCAGATTCCGAGTCATCATCACTTTCAGAACTTGATGACTCAGTATCAGACTTTGTGAAAAGAGCTTTACCCTTGTCTTTCCTTGAGGTAGCTGCCTTGGGGGATTCTTCTTCAGCCTTAAGAGCAACTATCCTTGAATTTCCACCTTTCCTCTTGCTTCTTTGTTCCATCTCAAGTTCATGAGTCTTGAGCATTCCATAAATTTCATCAAGAGTTGTTTCATCAAGATTGTAGTTGTCTTTTATTGTTGTTGCCTTCAAATCGCAGCATTCAGGAAGAGCTAACAGGAATTTAAGGTTTGAATCTTCAAGATCATACTCCTTATTACCCAGTGACAAATCATTCAAGAGTTTGACAAATCTATCATATAAATCAGTTAATGACTCATTAGCCTTTGAGTCAAAGTGTTCATACTCTTGAGTGAGTATTGTCTTCCTGTTCTTCTTAATTGTATCAGTTCCCTGACACCTTGTTTTCAGAGCATCCCATATCTCCTTTGCAGTCTTGTAGTTGATTACCCTGTTTGACATTACATTATCAATGGCACTATGCAGTAAGTGTCGTACCTTAGCATCCTTAGCAATTGATGCGATATCTTCAGCAGTGTAATCACTCTTCTCCTTTGGTACAGTCTTTGCTGCTTCACCTGCAACTGCAACTGTGAGCTTAGTTGGTTTGTGAGGTCCTTCCTTGATTCTATCAAGATATTCTGGATCTGTAGCTTCCAGAAACATGGTCATCCTCACCTTCCATATGGCATATTCAGATGGTCTTAATATGGGAACTCTGATGGTTTCATACCGACTTTGAATTTGTGTCTTTGGAGGTTTTTTAGTTTTGGTGGGCTTAGTTGGAGTTTCTGTGTCAGACATGATTGTGTTTGGATCTTAAACTGTTTGTGTGTTAACAGATAGGCTCTGATACCACTTGTTAGGTCACACACACACACTGTAGAGGGGGTGAATACAGTGTATAATACAATCAAATCGAACTTTTATAACTCAAGTAACAGAAAACAAACTTTATTGAAACAATAAACTCTGTTACAGTATGGAACTGTTACCTCTCAGTGATGAACAAATATCACGAGAGCTGCTAGGGTTACAATGAATAATCTTCTCGAATATGATAACATTTATAGTATAAACCCTATGTCTGTGTTTATATACTACATCGTTACAAGATAATCGCTAATTGATATGGAATATAATTCTGCTTCCTAAAATATATCAATCAGATATCTTTTCTTCCAAGTATTCTATTCTTCATAGATTCCTTCTTCATGCATATTTCTTCTTATGTTTATCTCGATCTTCTTCCCTTTAATCAGCTGCTGTCCTTATCTGAACGTCCTTCAGTACTTAAGTTCTGATATCCATCTTCTGATTATTATCTCCTGATAATATAAGTACAGATATCCTTAAGTCCTGACTTCCAGTAAGTACTGATTTATCCTGTTTAAGTAAGATCTAAAAACTAAACATAAATCATATTATCCATGACATTATCAAATATATCTAACAAGAACCATGATCCTTGTGTGTTTAAAGTTTGGTTGGGTTTGTAGTGATTGGATTTTAATTGAGGTGTTGATGATTGTTAATGGAGGAGTAGTAGTTTAAATGTTTAAACATGAATTGAACCTTGTTTGATTTAGTAGTTTGGTTGAATTTGAAGATAGTATGATATTGGATTAAATTGAGATTCTTGGGCTTATTATGACTGAAATCAGTAGTATTGATGTGTATCTTGAGTTGTTGTTGATTGGTAGTTGGATTGATATGATTTGGAATGGTAAAATTTGGGAAATCGCGTAAACATAGCCGTCGTAATGCCCGATTTACCTTAGACTGTTTTGTTCTTAACTTCAGGACCCGTGAACTCACTGTTAGATTCTGACCATTGCCATGTTTAGATAGTTCATGTTACGAGCTTCGTTTTGATGTGTGGTTCGCTTGAATCCAATGTACGGTTTAGGAGAAAAGACCGTTTTAAGTAACGGCGTTTCACGAACGAACCATTACCCCTCGCTTTAATTTGAAACCTTGGTTAAGGCCCTTAAATGACTAATTGGAGTATGAAACAATTATGTAAAGTGGATTAGGTAGTTGGTAGAGTACTCGCGAAAGAATCGCCTTAAAATTCTTAATGGTTAATTTATTAAAAATGGTGGAGCCGAGGGTACTCGAATGACTTATGTGATTCGTTAAGCGTAGAAGTGACCATAAGCGAATGTTAGGGTTCAATTGGTTAAAGCCTGGTTTCTTAAGCGACCGGGGTTTAATTTCGACTTATGTTGTTGTTCATAGGTTATCGGACCCACTCTAAGCTTAAGTCTATCTGGGAACACTCGGGCAAGTTTTCTACCCGTTATACTGTTGTTGTGATGTATATATGTATATGCATTATCTTGTGATAAGTGCATGATTGTTATTAGCAAATCTTGCGATATATTGGAGCATGTGATATGGTATATATGCATGTCTGTTTCGTAATCTTGATATCTAATTGTTGATTCAATTGCTTATAAACTGCATAATACCTATGCTAGAGATAAGCAGTAGTTGTGTATACCCTTAGTATAGGGGACCCAAAGGTGAACATTTTCTAAGCAGGGAGTCGATGTTCCTGAGTATATTATATATATAGATATAGTTTTCAAAACTATTAATCGAATAAGGTTTATTCGATAAATTTATTTTATTTAATGAATATTATTTTGAATATTCATTCGAGGACTTATGACTCCGCTTATTTTATTAAATAATATTCTTATTTTATTAAAGAATGATGTTTTGATAATCAAACTTATTTTTGATTATTCAAATAAAGATCATACTTTCATATAAGTATATCTTTGGTTATTTATTATTCATTTCAAGTATGAGTTTTAAAACTTTTACTTCAATTATTTTTATAAGGATTATCCTTATGGGAATATTATTTAAATAATAATATTCAGATATTTTCTAAATGTATCGGGACTGATTTATTTCATTAAATCAACATTACTCCAAACATTCTTAAAAATGTTTTCGAAGGGGATTTAAATCCTTGCTTAAAAATCTGAGGGATCCGGCTTTGTGGTGTATTTTATATTCGCAACGAGGTTGCTGTTTTGAGAAAACATTTTAATTACTTGCCCAACATTCGGGAAGTAAGTCCATATATTTGAGTCGGCATAAGCAACATGGGCTCAGTGGGCGTCCATGAAAGTATAAGTGGCTCAGTGGGAGTCCATCAAATGCGTAAGTGGCTGAGTGGCAGTCCAGCATAAGGTCCTAATACGGACAGGGTGATGACCAGTGGGTAATTCGTCCATCTACTAGTAGAAAAGGTTACTTATTGGTATCTTTGCCTGATCAACAAGATATCAGGTTTATGCCAAGGTTTTCACCTTTCCAAATTCATTAGATATTACAACTATGTTTATAATTTTCATAACAGAGGTTTTCAAGGAGTGTATGAAATGTATATATATAGGTATATATATATATATATCGGGACTTAATGAATGAAAGGAATATGTCCTAAGTCCAATCATGTATGAGGATTTAGGAATAACTTTTATGAATCTGTTTTGATTTCATTGATATAAATAAAAGACTTGTTTTGTTTTTATTACGGGCTTTATCTATTTAAGTGTTTAAATAAGATATACCATAGTTTAGAGTAAAGCTTTTTATGGATTATGATGAGATCATAATAGTGAGACCTAAAAAGATGATAACTCTAAACTTAAATAGTTCCTAGTCATAGGATTACTAACTGGTAATTAATAATCCGCAAAGATTGGTACATACTATGCTTGCTTCATTATGAAGGATGTCTGTTCTCATAGATATTTGTGTGGTGACACTATAGCTAGTATGTAGGTGCTTATTATAGAATAAGTTCACTGAACATGACTCGCACAGCTGAACAACTGATGGAGTTCACTCACGTGTCAGCAGTTGTTCACATAGTGATAGTTGTACAAGTATCCTTAGACTTGAGGTCATCATAGTCATCTTGTGTACACTGAACTATGCTTTGGTTTAGTTCTTAGTCTCCAGGGACAATTATTAGGGCTCTACTAGGTATAGGAATTTGTACACGAAGATAGTGTATGATCAATAAAGGATCTACCCCTTCCAGTGAAGGAAGCGAATGTTCAAGGCTGATCCACTTATGCTAGTTCAGGAATCTCTGGCCAGGGTGAATGAAATTAGAAAGGAGTTTCTAATTTGCATAGAACTAAGCATAGTAAATGGTAAGCAAGTGATTGAATTAGATAGGCTTGACACGAGATCCATGCCTTCTATTTAATCGGGACATTGTAGGGTAGAAGGAGTTTATTGTACGGTAACTATTCACTGAATAGGTTCTTGGTATTCTAAGCAGTGAATTCATATTATCCGGATAGTCGCGATATGCTGAGAAGTATCCCTCACGATGTAGAATAAATGTGATTAATTAATTAATCATATTTAATAAATTAGAGAATTTATATAAATAATGATAAAATAGTTTTATTATTATTTATTTCTACTACCGGCTTAATATTGAACCTATAGGGTCACACCATAGAAAGAGAATGATTTAATGGTGGAGGAATTAATTAATAATGGCTGATAATTATTTATTTATGAAAAAAATAATTAATTGGCAAATTTAATAATTGATTAAATAAGATTTAATTGATTATAAATTAATTAAGAAAAGTTCTTAATATTATTAATTAAGGATTTAATTTTTAAAAATTAAATCAAGAGAGAGAATTATTTCTAAAGTGTTTAGAAAAAGGATTAATAATTAAAAGGTGTTTTAATTATTAATGAGAATAATAAATGGGATAATAATAATATTATTTATGGGAAAATTTCAGCTGAAAATTTTGCCTATAAATACACTATTATAGACCCTATTTTTATTCCAACCTAAGAACCCCAAAAACCCAAAAAGTTTGGAAAACCCAATTCTCTCCACCTCCTTCCTCCTCCTTAACATTGTTTTCTTGGTGGATACCGGTGGAGTGCTTCACACTTGAGGAGCAACTACTAAGGATCTCTGATCGTTGTCTCCGAATTATTTTAAAGGTTAGATTTGATCCCTTTATTTTTACCACGATTTATATGCTTTTATTTGGATTTTATATGTGTAAAAGTGTTTTGCCATGCCCCCGCTGCGTTTAAAAATCCAACAATGGTATCAAAGCATAGGTTGTATGCATATAGAACTGTGGTAAAAATTTCAGAATTTTATGTGCTTCTATGAATTAATTATGATTTTTACAATTTATATCATGGATTAATTTTGTCTGATGAGAAATCGTTTCTCAGAATAATTTTGAATGTTGATCTGGGTTCTACAAGTGTTGTAGATCGTCTGGGTATTTTTTTCATAATTTTATGATGTATAGATTATTTATTATGAATTTTTGAAGTTCTGGTAATTAAATTCGTAATTAAATAAATAAAATATATATATATTATTTGTAAGTATGTATGTATATATTTGCTCTGCTGTTATTTTCTGGGAAGCAAAGCAAGAAGACAGACCAGATCAGAGATTGTCAGGCGAACGGAATTCCGTGCAGGAAGAATAGGCGGCTGCTGCAAGAAAATAAATAAAAAATAATAATAAAAAAAATAAAAGGGGTGTCGTGCATTCCGGGAATGCGTTACACTCCTATGGCGCATTCACAGAATGCGTTACACCTTTGTAACGCATCACCGGAATGCGTTACAGGGCTTGTAACGCGTTCCTGTAATGCGTTACAGCCCGACTGTCCACATTAAATTTGATTTTCTGGGAGTTTCGTAACTCCATTTTGGGCGTGCAATATACCGTTGGATTTGTTTTTCCGAGACGGATCTAATGGAGTGATCAATTTTAGTTTATATAAAAGTTTTGAACTGTTTATATTTCCAGAAGTGTTTTAAAGCTGTTTTTGACTATTTTTATTTGCTTTTAAATGCTTCATGTGATACATAGAGATGTATAATGCTTAGACTAATATGCTAGATGATGTAACATGCCTACCTTGATGTTTATTTATGTTGATATATGTGATATATGCTTAGTTTATCATGCGATGATAGATTTAGGTGAACTTAAATAAACATAAGGCGTTTGTTAGACAACCTAATATAGTGAAATTGTTTCATAACCTTAATAACAATATTATGAATACAATCATGAGATTCTTGTGTTTGTGAAACACGTAATTGAATATGAATTTTCGATATGAGAGAAAGGATGATTCTGTCAACAACAGATTTCTATCTGTAAGAAAGGGTTATTAAGTGACGCCTCTTGACAATGCTCCACCCGATCTGGGAATCATCTGATTATTGATTATTGATTTGAAATATTTAATTTAAAAGGAAGAATTTCTTTATAATATGATTATGATTGTAACGTAATATAATCCCTCTAAAATTAAATAATATCAAGTAGTAATTGGCCAATGACACAACGGGCTTGTGTCGGTCATAGCCTTCCAACATGATAGAAAAGTAGTTCATATTTTTGTTACATTGTCGGTTCGTGCTACAGCCGAGGGCTTTGATTTCGAAATAAGAAATACTTGTCTATTACATAGAGATGTGTACATTGAATAAGAATCTAAAGGTCGGTACATGCTACAGCCGTGGGCTTTTGGCGACTGATTCAACTGTACGGAATGTTGGGTTTGACTTGACTTAGAATATTGAGTTTGTCGTGCTACAGCCGAGACTCAATTATTCAAGAGGCTAAAGTTTGATTAGGGAATAACATGAGATGTAATTGACAAGAGTTGTCTGCCTATTGAACATTACATGGCGGTTCGTGCTACAGCCGGGGTCGTGTAATGGATTGTAGGATCCCTATTCCCACTAGCATTATGAATGCTTAATTTTTCACGTAGGGGGTTGAATAAATTAGATAAACTAGTGGGAGCCACTTATGAATAAAGACCCGATTCATGTAGTGTTTTAAAATGAAATTGAATATTTGCTAAGTGTTGTTATGTGTTTATCATTTACAGATTTACAATATACATTATGTCTTCTGCACTATCACTCAGGAGCATACTAGATGCTCATAAATTGACTGGTCCTAATTATGCTGACTGGCTTCGAAACTTGAGAATTGTTCTCAGGATTGAGAAGCTGGAATACGTGATTGACTCACCTAAGCCTACTGAACCTGCTAGTGATGCACATAATGATGAACATGTTGTGTATCGTAGGTGGATAGATGATGCAAATGTTGCTCAATGCATTATGCTAGCTTCCATGAACATTGAGCTACAGAAGCAACATGAGCATATGGATGCTCACACTATCCTCATGCATCTATAAGAGTTGTATGATGTGGCGGGGAAGACAGCTCGATATGAGATATCGAAGGAGCTGTTCGGTTGTAGGATGTCTGAGGGATCATCTGTGAATGACCATGTACTTAAGATGATCAATTTGATTGAACGTCTTGGACAACTTGGTTTTGCCATGGATGGGGAGCTGAGCCAAGACTTGGTCTTGCAATCGCTTCCGAGTTCGTTCTCGCAGTTTGTTGTGAACTTTCACATGAATAAGTTGGATGTCAGCCTGCCTGAACTCCATAACATGTTGAAGACTGCGGAATCGAATTTTCCCCCTAAGAAGAGTTATGTTCTTCTAATTGGTGAAGGTTCCAATTCTAAGAAAAGGAAGAGGAACTCTTCCAAGAAGAAGAAAGTAGGTGAGAAAACGCCGGTTCCACCAAAAGCTGAAGACCCCAAGAGCAAAGTTGTTTGCTTTCACTGTAACAAGGTGGGGCACTGGAAGAGGAACTGCAAGGTTTACCTTGCAGAATTGAAGAAGAAGAAGGGTAGTGAGACTACCGCTTCTGATTCAGGTATGTTCATGATAGAAGTGAATATGTCATTAAATCAAATTTCTACTTGGGTATTAGATACCGCCTGTGGTTCTCATATCTGCAATTATTGCAGGGACCAAGGAGAAGTAGGACTCTTGAGGAAGATGAGGTGATTCTACTGATGAGAAATGGAGCAAGAGTTGCTGCTGAAGATGTAGAATCATTTCATTTACATATGCCTACGGGCAAGACTATTATTTTAAATAAGTGTTATTTTGTTCCCTCGATTGTGAGGAATATTATTCCCATGTTAGACTTGGCTGGATTTTCATTTATTATTGAGAATAATGAATGTTCTATTCTTAGAGATAATATGCTTTATGGACGTGGTGCTTTAAATAATGGTCTGTATGAATGTGACATAATTTGCTTCAGATTGAACAAACTAATAAAAGAAAAGGGATGATGAAAATCTTACTTTATAGTGGCACTACAGTCTCCATTTAGTAGACATGGAGAGAGGACTGCAAATTTGCTAGGAATGGTACACAAAGATGTATGTGGACCAATGTCTACGCAAGCCATGGGTGGATTTTCATACTTCATTACTTTCATAGATGATAGATCTGGATTCGGATATGTGTTTGATGAAACACAAGTCTGAAGCCTTTGAAAAGTTCAAAGAGCATAAGTATGAAGTGGAGAAACAAACCAAATATAGTATTATAATTCTTCGATTAGATCGATGTGGTGAATACTTTAATGGAGTGATTCTAGATTATCTCTAAGTAAATGGTATAGTCTCCCACTGGACTCCTCCAGATTGGTATCTGAAAGGAGAAATCGAACTTTGTTAGACATTGTTCGGTCCATGATGAGCTATGCAAATCTTCCAGTATTCCTATGGGGTTATGCATTGCAAACCTCAGCATATTTACTGAATATGGTGCCTTCCAAAATCTGTTCCTCAAACTTCGTATGAGATATGGAAAGAAAGGAAACCGAGTCTTAAACACGTTAAGATTTGGGGATGTCCAGCTTATGTCAAGAAAGTTGACCCAGATAAGCTGGAATATCGATCCGAAAAATGTAGTTTTGTGGGATATCTTAAAGAGACTTTAGGGTATTACTTTTACACCGATCATCGGGTGTTTGTCTCCAGACATGCTACCTTCTTGGAAAAGCAGTTTATCCTTGAAGGAAACAGTGGGAGCAAAATTGAACTTGATGAAGTTCAAGAAGCATAAACTACTACGGATCAAGTGGAAACACCTGTTCTGACTGAACAACCTTTTGTGGAACAACCCATTCATAGATCAGGGAGAGTGTCTCGCCAACCTGAGAGGTATTATGGCCTTGTCATTGAGAATGACAATGAGTTGTCGATCATTGATGATGACGACCCTATGACCTATAATGAGGCTATGAGTAGTGTTGACTCAGAGAAATGGCATAGTGCCATGAAATCCAGAATGGAATCTATGTATATGGTATACAAAAGATAGATTATAGCAGATGGCCAGGTGGAGACCTATAATGCCATGCTTGTGGCAAAAGGATTCAAACAAAGGTAATGGATTGACTTTGATGAAACCTTTTACCTGTAGCCCAGTTAAAATCAGTTCGGATTTTGCTTGCGATTGCTGCTTACTACGACTATGAGATCTGGCAATTAGCCAGATGGCTTTCTTTCCAAGAGAAATGAAAACCTAGTGTGTAAGCTACTGCGAACCATAAGTGGTTTAAAGCAAGCTTCTCGTAGATGGAACATACGTTTTGATGAGACAATCAAAGAGTTTGATTTTATCAAAAACGACGATGAACCATGCGTCTACAAAAGGGTTAGTGGGAGCGCGGTAACATTTCTTGTATTGTATTGAATTAGAGTTAACACACATAACAACATAGCAGACCCACTCACAAAGCTACTTTATGAAAGTCACTTTGATCGTCATAAAGACTAGATGGGTATTAGATACCAGAGTGATTAGCTTTACTACAAGTGGGAGATTGAAAGGAATATGTCCTAAGTCCAATCATGTATGAGGATTTAGGAATAACTTTTATGAATCTGTTTTGATTTCATTGATATTAATAAAAGACTTGTTTTGTTTTTATTACGGGCTTTATCTATTTAAGTGTTTAAATAAGATATACCATAGTTTAGAGTAAAGCTTTTTATGGATTATAATGAGATCATAATAGTGAGACCTAAAAAGATGATAACTCTAAACTTAAATAATTCCTGGTCATAGGATTACTAACTGGTAGTTAATAATCCGCAAAGATCGGTACATACTATGCTTGCTTCATTATGAAGGATGTCTGTTCTCATAGACATTTGTGTGGTGACACTATAGCTAGTATATAGGTGCTTATTATAGAATAAGTTCACTGAACATGACTCGCACAACTGAACAACTGATGGAGTTCACTCACGTGTCAGCAGTTGTTCACATAGTGATAGTTGTACAAGTATCCTTAGACTTGAGGTCATCATAGTCATCTTGTGTACACTGAACTATGCTTTGGTTTAGTTCTTAGTCTCCAGGGACAATTATTAGGGCTCTACTGGGTATAGAAATTTGTACACGAAGATAGTGTATGATCAATAAAGGATCTACCCCTTCCAGTGAAGGAAGTGAATGTTCAAGGCTGATCCACTTATGCTATTTCAGGAATCTCTGGCCAGAGTGAATGAAATTAGAAAGGAGTTTCTAATTTGCATAGAACTAAGCATAGTAAATGATAAGCAATTGATTGAATTAGATAGGCTTGACACGAGATCCATGCCTTGTATTTAATCGGGACATTGTAGGGTAGAAGGAGTTTATTGTACGGTAACTATTCACTGAATAGGTTCTTGGTATTCTAAGCAGTGAATTCATATTATCCGAATAGTCGCGATATGCTGAGAAGTATCCCTCACGATGTAGAATAAATGTGATTAATTAATTAATCATATTTAATAAATTAGAGAATTTATATAAATAATGATAAAATAGTTTTATTATTATTTATTTCTACTACCGGCTTAATATTGAACCTACAGGGTCACACCATAAAAAGAGAATGATTTAATGGTGGAAGAATTAATTAATAATGGCTGATAATTATTTATTTATGAAAAAAATAATTAATTGGAAAATTTAATAATTGATTAAATAAGATTTAATTGATTATAAATTAATTAAGAAAAGTTCTTAATATTATTAATTAAGGATTTAATTTTTGAAAATTAAATCAAGAGAGAGAATTATTTCTAAAGTGTTTAGAAAAAGGATTAATAATTAAAAGGTGTTTTAATTATTAATGAGAATAATAAATGGGATAATAATAATATTATTTGTGGGAAAATTTCAGCTGAAAATTTTGCCTATAAATACACTATTATAGACCCTATTTTTATTCCAACCTAAGAACCCCAAAAACCCAAAAAGTTTGGAAAACCCAATTCTCTCCACCTCCTTCCTCCTCCTTAACATCGTTTTCTTGGTGGATACCGGTGGAGTGCTTCACACTTGAGGAGCAACTGCTAAGGATCTCTGATCGTTGTCTCCGAATTATTTTAAAGGTTATATTCGATCCCTTTATTTTTACCACGATTTATATGCTTTTATTTGGATTTTATATGTGTAAAAGTGTTTTGACATGCCCCCGCTGCGTTTAAAAATCCAACAATGAAGTATCTCGTAACTTCATTATTTATAATGATATTTCAAGGATTGAATCTATTCAAATCTTATCTTGTAGTCTCATCTATGTGGTGAACTTTTGAAATGGATTATACCTTGAACGGTGGTAGTTCAAGTAGTATTCGGAAAAGATATAAGTATATTGGAGTATCTCGTAACTTCACCTTTTGAATTTATATCCGGTTAATGATTATCTTATACATGACATAGATTTTCAGAAAAATGTTGAGACAAGGTTAGATATATGAGATCACCTTGCAACGATATTTATATGCAGTTATAAACTGGAACTCTGTGTATATTATGCATGGCAAAGGATTTCAAAGATTTTGAAAAGTATATATACATATATACTAAATATTTTACGACTTGGTCGCATTAAGAGGTCAAACTTGGTTCAATTCTTCTTGACAAAGACTTTCATGAGTACTATGAGAATGCTCATATATTGTTAATTATAATACGTATTATTTTGGTGGGCTTGTTGCTCACCCTTGCTTTCTTCTTTTATCATACAACAACAGATAGACAAGATGAATAGGACCAAGCTCCCAATTCGTGAGCGGATAGGAAATGTTCTGCAGTTTCCTGTAGGTGTTGATGCCGCCGTAGCTGAGGTAGGAACTACCAATAGGCTAGGTTTTTAACTATTGATGTACCAGACTTATGTATATTATGAATTGTAATAATGGAAAAGAATATGTAAATTTATTCAGAAACCCTTTTGAGGTGTAATGACTTATAATTGTGGAATAAAATGACTTGTGTTATTTTTGGTATTCATCTCTGAGACTATAAGTTGTGGTGTGTGTTTGTATATTGTGGGGTCACAGTACGCAGTAGTTGGTTGATTGTTAAGATTAAGTATAGATAAGGGAAATGGAACTCGTGACAACCCAAATCCCCGACCCCGGATTTGGGGGTGTTACATTAATTCTTAAAAGGTGTACAAGGACCCTCTTCTCTTGTGCCCAACATTTGAGTTTATTACTCTCATTATTTATGACCAAACCTTCAGCAACATGGTTAGCCAATAACATAGAGAATCTAGCATTATAGATGTTATGAGTTCTATTAGCCTTGTTACCTAACCTAGTACCTAATTCTAGCATAACATAGTTGCTAAAATTATAGTACCTATCAGAAACCAGCATATAGAGCATATTAACAAGAGATGAAGTTATTGCATCAAAATTACTAATTTTCCAAGAGAAAACCTTGATAAAGGCATCACTGAGAAAACTTCATTCTTTCCTAAGGCCTTTTCTCTTAATACTTCCTAAACTAGTAGAATCAAGGGAATAGCCTATGGAATCTAACATGCTAGATACATCATTATCAGTGTGTGGTGTCATGGCATTGTTTTCAGGTAATTTAAAACAGGACTGTATATCATCACAGTTAATACAGTAATCCTTACCTTTGAGAGAGAAAGAGATGGTCATATCAGTGGGGTTGAACTCAGCAGTTGTCCAAATCTCCTCAACTACCTCACAGTAAATCATTGGGGCTTCCAGCATTGCATAGCTCAGTTTGCAGTTTTTGATGAAATCCATCATCTTGTGATAATCTGAGTGGGCTTCATTCTTTTCCACCAAAGCTATGAAATTGTTTTTCTCATAGACAAACCCAGATTGGGACATTATCTTTACTACTGGTGCCATTGTTGTGGGTAGAAGTTGCAGAGAAAAGTTGAGAGTTTTGGGAGAGAAAGAGAGTAAAAGCTTTCGAAGATTGCAAGAAAGCGTAAAGTGAAAATAAGAATTCAAAGGGGCTCTTATACTTTCTCAAATTAAAACACAAAAAGAATGATTAAACAATATTTTTAAGTGAATTATAGCCGTTTGAGAATAAAAGAAAAACTGTATATATTCTAAAAACTGCCTTTAATACAAATACATACAACTATATATATATATATGTATCAACGGTTAAGAAAATAGAATCAACGGCTGTGACTCACTCAAAATGACTGATGTGACACTTCAACGGATGAGGTAAAAAGTTATCCGTTGAAGATTAACACATTTTTATCCCTTGAAGGATAAAATTACCAGAAATGTATTTGTCTTTCAACGGATAATGGACATCCGTTGATAGAATAATTTTGACTTTCAACGGATAGGGAATATCCATTGATAGAATAAACTTTACTTAAATCCAACTTTGTTCTTGCAACAAATTCATTTCAAGCTACAAAACAAATTACAATTAGGACATGAATTTAGGAATAATTAAGCATACCTAGCTCACTTACCAATCTTGTGAATGTTGATTCATCAAGTGGCTTGGTAAATATGTCTGCAATTTGTTTTTCACTTGGAACAAAATGAAGTTCCACTGTACCATTCATCACATGTTCCCTTATGAAGTGGTACTTGATGTCAATGTGCTTGGTTCTTGAATGTTGCACTGGATTTTCCGTAATGGCAATGGCACTTGTGTTGTCACAGCT
This sequence comes from Apium graveolens, assembly GCF_009905375.1. Taxonomy (NCBI): domain Eukaryota; kingdom Viridiplantae; phylum Streptophyta; class Magnoliopsida; order Apiales; family Apiaceae; genus Apium; species Apium graveolens. The sequence continues at coordinate 112,089,376 of NC_133655.1, forward strand.
TATTAGAATTTTATCAATATTTAGCCCATAGTCAAATAGTTGATTCCTCATCCATAATATCTACACACAACTACTACTAGCAGCAATGTACTCAGCCTCAGCTGTTGATGTAGAAACAAAATTTTGCTTCTTGCTAAACCATGAAACAAGCTTATTCCCTAGAAATTGGCAGGTGTCAGTTGTACTTTTCCTGTCTATTTTGCAACATGCATAATCTGCATCTGAGTAGCCAATTAGATCAAAACCAGACTCTCTAGGGTACCAAATTCCTAGATTTGGAGTCCCTTTGAGATATCTGAAAATTCTTTTAATAGCAACTAAGTGAGATTCTCTAGGATCAGCTTGAAATCTAGCACAAAGACATGTAGAAAACATTATATCAGGTCTACCGGCAGTTAAATATAAAAGTGAACCAACTATGCCTCTATAGCTTGTAATGTCCACAGACTTTTCAGCCTTGTTTAATTCAAGCTTAGTGGCAGTGGCCATGGGAGTTTTTGCAGATGAACATTCCATTAAGTCAAACTTCTTTAAAAGATCATAAATATATTTAGTTTGACTAATGAAAATTCCACCACTAACTTGTTTAACTTGTAAACCAAGAAAATAAGTTAGCTCTCCCATCATGCTCATTTCATATTTACTTTGCATTAACTTAGCAAACTTTTTACAAAGTTTATCATATGTAGAACCAAATATAATATCATCTACATAAATTTGAACAAGTATTGTAGAGCCATTAACATTTCTAAAGAAAAAAGTTTTGTTAACAGTACCTCTTGTGAAGTAATTATCTAGGAGAAATTTTGACAAAGTCTCATATCAGGTTCTAGGTGCTTGCTTTAGTCCATAGAGTGCTTTCAATAGATAATACACATGTTCTGGAAAATTTGGATCTTCACACCCTGGAGGTTGGCTCACATAGACTTCTTTCTCCAATTCTCCATTCAAAAATGCACTCTTGACATCCATTTGATAGACTTTGAAATTGGCATGGGCTGCATATGCTAGAAAAATTCTGATGGCTTCAAGTCTTGCAACAGGAGCAAATGTCTCATCAAAATCTATTCCCTCTTGTTGAGAGTAGCCCTTGGCAACCAATCTAGCTTTATTCCTTATGACAATGCCATTTTCATCCATCTTGTTTCTGAATTCCCATTTTGTGTCAATAGAACTCTTGTTCTTTGGCTTGGGTACCAGCTTCCATACTTTGTTTCTCTCAAATTGGTTTAGCTCCTCTTGCATTGCTAAAATCTAATCTGGATCCAAAAAAGATTCTTCCACTCTCTTAGGTTCCTCCTGTGATAGAAAACTACTGTATAGACATTCATCTTGAGTAGCCCTTCTAGTTTGCACCTTAGATGTTGCATCACCAATGATTAGTTCAAAGGGATGATTCTTGGTCCATTTCCTTTGAGGTGGTAGATTAGCTCTAGATGAGGTGGCCTCATTGTTGTCATGATGTGAGATAGAGTGTTGATTGGTTGAAACTCCCCCTGAGTTATTGGTCCTTTGCAAGGAACTGGGAGTTCTATCAACTGATGATGTAAATTGATTATCCGTTGATAAACTATGATCAACGGATGCACCATTATGTACTTCAATGAATGATGCACTTTGTCTTTCAACAGATGCTGCATTACTTCTTTCAACGGATGCTGAGTTATGACTTTCAACTGATGCAGCATTTTGTGCAGTATCCAAAGGCAAATTTTGAATCCTTTTTGAAGTGTCTTCTCCATCATTCTCATCTTCACTATCATCACAATATATCTCAATGTTGTCAAATTTGAGTCCTTCATGATGTCCCTCATCTGTTAGTCCATCAATCTTTTTATCATCAAACACAACATGCACAGATTCCATAACAATGTTGGTTCTTAGATTGTAGACCCTATATGATTTTCCAGCAAAATAACCAACAAATATCCCTTCATCAGCCTTTGCATCAAACTTGCCTTTGTGATCAGGTTGGTTCCTTAGAATGTAGCATTTGCAACCAAAGACATGAAGGAAGTTTAAGGTTGGTTTTCTTCTCTTGAACAATTGATAGGGAGTCATGCCTTTTGCCTAATTGATTAGAGAAATATTCTGAGTATAACATGCACAGTTAACAGCCTCAGCCCAAAAATATGTTGGGAGTTTTGATTCTTCAAGCATTATTCTTGCAGCTTCAATTAGTGATCTGTTCTTCCTTTCCACCACACCATTTTGTTATGGAGTCCTTGGAGCTGAGAACTCATGCATGAACCCATTTTCTTCACAGAACAACCTCATGGTAGAATTCCTGAACTCAGTTCAATTATCACTCCTGATATTCCTTACTTTGAAATGTGGATGGTTGTTGACTTGCTTCATATGATTGATAATGATTTCACTAGCTTCATCCTTTGATCCAAGAAAATAGGTCCATGAAAACTTTGAGAAATCATCTACAATCACTAGGCAATATCTTTTCCTTGAAATTGACAATACATTGACTGGTCCAAAAAGATCAATGTGTAGCAGTTGTAATGGTTCATCAATTACTGATTCAAGCTTCTTACTGAATGATGCTCTCTTTTGCTTTCCTTTCTGACAAGCATCACACAGTCCATACCTTGAGAATTCCACTAGAGGCATTCCTCTAACTAAGTGCTTTTTGACTAGATCATTCATTGTCTTGAAATTCAAATGGGACAGCTTCTTGTGCCATAGCCAACTTTCATCTTGAGTTGCTTTGCTGAAAAGACAAGTAATTGATTCTGCATCTGTAGAGTTGAAGTCAGCCAAGTACACAGTCCTTTTTCTAACTCCAGTTAGAACCACTTTGTTGTCCCTCTTACTGGTAACAACACAGGCTTCAGAATTGAAGGAAACAGTATTCCCTCTGTCACATAGTTGACTGATGCTCAATAGATTGTGTTTGAGACCATCAACTAATGCAACCTCATCAATGATGACATTTTCCTTTGAAATCAAGCCATATCCCATAGTGAACCCTTTGCTATCATCTCCAAAGGTTATGCTAGGGCCAGCTCTCTCATTGAACTCTGTGAGCAGGGTGAAATCTCCTGTCATGTGTCTTGAACAACCACTGTCCAAGTACCATAGATTCCTTCTTTTTCCTTGCACACAACAAAATCAAATCAAGTTGATTTTGGTACCCAAGTTTCCTTGGGTCCAGCCTTGTTAGTCTTTTTCCTAGACTTCACACTTCCTGCACCTTTTGACTTAGGTAACTTTGAGTCAACCTTGGTCTCAGATGTAGTTGGTTGAAGTGTAGGGTTAGTTACAGAATCATTTAGCACATTTGGTTGAATTTGATAAGGCATATGTGACGGCGTCAACCCCGGGGTAAGGAGTTGACGTCACCAACAATAATACTAATAAACAATATAACCCAAATTATTAATTATACATAATCTCGACCCTTTTACCAAGACCTTTTCTAGGTTTAAGTATGACTTAGGTTACAACCATCACAAAACCAACTTACTCAAGACAATCCAAACAATACTATATTTATTCAGCAACTCAACAGACCTGCTTGGGTCCAATACAACTACCTCAGAGGAGCCTGACATGGAAGGAACTAGAACTCTGCCCTGACTACCACGGGAGAATCCCCTAGGCATCTTCAATACATATATAAAACATTTTGCAAGGGTGAGCAATCAATTGCTCAGCAGTACCACTATATGAATAATAATCAAAAACAGTTTTATGATAAACAATTATAGGAACATAAATCATAACTTGCTAGAAAACAAGTAAAACATGTGTGAACTGGATATCAAAACTAGCATGCTCTGTAAAGCCAAATCATTAGTTGTGTGTTGTGCATAAATATCAATTTCAATTTTAGCATGCTTCTTTCATTTTGAAATCTTCTGGACCATCGCAGGACCCATAAAACCATTTGTCCCGTTACGGGGACCCAAAATCATTTGTGTCGTTACGGGAACCATAAAACTTATCCCATCACAGGATCTATAAAACTTGTCCCATCACAGGACCTATAAAACTTGTCCCATCACAGGACCTATAAAACTTGCTCAGATTTAAAAGTATTGGATGATCCCTGGTGAGACAGCTGATCAGGCTATCCTATGAAACTTGTTTCGGAACTTAGAGACTAGATAGGTCTCTGTCACACTGGGCTGGTGGTTATAATAAGGTGTGCAACCACTTCGCCTCTTACGCTAACTTCCAGACCGTTACGGGCCTTCTGCGCACACGCATCCAATTATCTGATCATTTTTATCCATTTTTCCAAATCACTTACCTATCTCTCGTCAAAACAATTATAACACAGCACATTTTCCAAAACATTTTCATTTTATTCAAAACTTAGAGATAGGCATTTTCAGAAGTTACTTTTCCCCCAAAACACAAGTTAATAAAACAATTTGAAACCTAAGGGATACGTAACTTAAATCCATCTGTTCCAATACGAGAATAAAACAACATTATATTCATATATACTGAACCGTAAAAGATTTGTTCAGGGGTACTTGCCTTGCAGAGCTTTACAACTAATACCGATTGACATTGAGCCGACACGGACGCTCAGGCTTTAACGTCTAACCGCTAGATTACCCTGGATTCGACTTCAACACTCAGGTCCTTTGATTGGAACTGTCCACTAGGCTATCCAATGCCAACTCTTGGGTTTTCCGACTAGCACCTACAAAGTCGAAACACCCTAACTTAGACCTTCGATTATGCTTGACATATCCCTGCTAACCATCTACCCGAATGTTAACAAAACCCAACTCGTAATACTTCATATAATAATACACGTACCAATTAGAGTTCACGTCTTCGAAAGTCAGTTCGGTGTTCATTTTTAGAAAATAGGTATATTTATCCTTTTATGAAACTAGGGTTATCGATTTTCGTAAAATATTTCATCACAACACATAATCAGATTTCGTAAAAGGTACGTCAATATAACTGATCAACGTTCCGATTGTCATTGGGTACGGCCTCGTATTCCCGTAATTTAATTTCCCGGAAATCGGGCAGCACCTCCTTTGATTATCGGCTAACCCGTCGAACGTCCCGACGTCAAATCAATCACATCCAATTCAAACCAACCACAATACCATTCCCAACCACCGATTCCAGTCCAACACTAACAATTCACATATTCATAAACATCAATTAAATACACTTATTATTCGTTATTATCCACATTTTTATGTCTTAACTCGCATTTTATAATTTTATTCGCAATTTGCATTTTAAATCATATTTTGTATTTTAAATTGTAGGACTCAGAAATATTCATCATAGTCCACCGTCGGCTCGCCGAAGCTCATCGCCGACGGCGGTAAAAATTCGCAGGTACCCTATAAATTGGGTTTCCAACGCGAATATTCTACCGATTAATTTCCTGAATAATTGAAATACTATTCGATTAAATCATCAAATAATTTCAGTCGAATATTACAAAAGAAATATTCAGTAACCAGAAATCGAAAACTACAGCAACCCCGGCCCACGCGCACACGCGCGGCCGGAAGAAGGAACGAGGAAAAACCTCAGATAGCATGCAAAGAAACATCATCGCAAACAACACAACCATCACATAATTACACACATAGCCACAAACATATATATATACATAACTATATGCACACAAGGGCCGGGAAAAACGCCACCGTCGTCGCCTTGCCGAAGATCCGGTGGCAACAGGGCGGCGAGGACAGGTACGGAAGCAAAAGAACCAGATAATAAAAAGAAATTACTAGGAGGATTAATCGAGCGGAAGAAAAGGAAGAGAGGTGAGGAAAAACGAAAGAGAGAGGAGAGTTTGTAAAGAGAGAGAGATGGAATCGAGATGAGAGAGGGGGTGGTTACAGGGGTGTATGTGTGTTTTTATTTTATTTTTATTTTTTTTATCCGCATCACGTACTCTGAAATGCCCGCAAAACACGAAACACGTATATTTAAACGGGCCAATACGAGTAAAATAATTCTAACATTGTACCAAAATAATTTTTAAAATTAGCACAATAATTAACAATTAAATAAAAAAAAATTTTAAAGATTTTTAAATCATTTTTACAGCGCACATCGGACCCGCGTTTTATAATTAAATGAAACCACGCGCGATCAAATAAATCCCAAAAATTTCTGAACCAATTTTAAAATTCTCGTAATATTCCAAACTTAATAAAATATGAGTTTCATAATTTTTGAAGAATTCTAGAATTAAATACTGATTTTACAATTAAATACAATCAGAAAATCATTTAAGGGTAAATAATCAATAAAATATTGATTTCTCAATTTTAAAAATTCCTAAAAATAATAAATAAAATTATGAATCCATAAAAATGATTTTAGAGATAACCCAAGTATTTATGGGAATAAATCCTGAATAAAATCACCTTTAAATATAAAAGTGAAACGACACAGCTTCAGAACGAATTACACAATTGATACTCGAACACCAACAATCACACATAATTAACAACAAAATAATATCCAACTGATAGCACCCGTACATATATTTTAAATATTTACTTATTCAATAATTGCACATTTAAATAATAAAAATATACGAGTCGTTATATCCTTCCCCCTTAAAAAGATTCTGTCCTCAGAATCTGATTTAGCTAAACAAGTGAGGATATTTGTCAAGTATATCTGACTGTAACTTCCAAGTAGACTCTTCTACTTGAGGATTCATTCAAAGCATACTCACTATAGACATGAACTCGATCCTAAGGACTCGTTCTTAACGATCTAGAATTTGGATCGATCATCTTTAAAGAGTAATTTGGATAAGAGCCCATTGGCTCCTAATCAATGACTTGGATCAAATCAGAAACATATCGTTTTAACATTGACACGTGGAACATACACTATAAATTTGCTACAACTGCGGCGAAAATACAAACTCATGAGCAATTTCATCTATCTGTGTCGCTACCTCGAATGGTTCCATATATTTAGGACTCAACTCGCCCCTTCTCATCAACGTAACCAATCTGTTTCAAGGTGAAACTTTTATCAATAACAACGATCCTATTTCTATATCCATAATCTTTCGATGCAAATCCGTCTTCTTTCTATGTCCATCCCGAGCTGCTTCAACTCTTTTCTGAATCAACACTACTACGTCCTTGGTGCGCTGCATTGACTCAGGACCTAACAACATTTTCACTCCAACTTTCTCTCAATAGAGTGAGGACTCACATTTATGTCCATATGAAGTTTCGCAAGGTAGCATTCCTTTACTAGCCTGATAACTGTTATTATAAGAAAACGCAGTCAATGGTAAGTGGTCACCTCAGTTTCCTTTTAGAGCCAAAATATATACTCTCAATATATCTTATATTGTTTGAACCGTGTTTTCACTTGACCCTTCGTCTACTGATGATAGGCGGTGCTCATTTCAACTTAGTTTCCAAATATTCAACACTACCTACTCCTTTCTATCAGTTAAAACTGGAAAGTAATTTCATATTTTCATTCTTCTTACCTTCAGATATTTGAACTTCACATCCCACTTTTCGCAATTCCTTTTTATTAACTCGTCAGTTATTTTAATCATATTCAGTCCTTTCCTTCTGCACAAGGCATCTGTCACTACACCGGCTTTGCTTAAATGGTCGTTAATGGAATAATCAGAATCATTTGTTATTCTCAGCCAAAAATTCATACTTGAAACTTAATATATAGTTGCTTCCCTTCTAATTTTCATAGGGAAATCCTTGGGCATTCCACATGGACATCCTTGGTCCTTGAATAGCTTAGGATGTTATCAATAAATACAATCATGCTTATCCAAGCACTCCTTATACACCATGTTCACTAATTGATACACTTATTAATCCAAATAACATTACCAAAAATTGTGATGCTCATATTTCATTTTGACTACAGTCTTCGATATGTTCTCAGGCTGGATCTTAAGTCATTCCCCGAGAAATAACACATTCCTTGAATTAAGTCACCTAAATATTCAATTCTTAATAGGGTTACTTATTCCTATTCATTGTTTTTTCAAACTCCCGATAATCATTACCTACTCTCATAATTTCAACCTTCTTTTCAGCAACATCTCTAGTGTAAACTAAAGAACTATATCTGGTTGGTTCACTTTCTGATAAGTGGTATTTTATACCACTTAGAACGTCTTATAATAGCTTGAATTGGTGTCTTGAAATCGAGTATTTTGTGTATTTGTTGGGTTTTTCTAGTGTTTGTGCATTTCAGGGTATTAGTTGCATTTCGGGGGAGAATTCATCAATAATAAGCCTTGGCATATGTTCAGCATTGCAAGTGGGAAGAGAGGAGCAGATTACAGCGAAGAAACGGAGCAAAACAGACCATTTTTCTAGAAGGGGTCTGAGCACCCGCTCAGCTATGCTGAGCGGCCGCGCAGGGTCGTAATTTCAGATTTAATATTTTAGATTTCTAATTCTGTTTGGCTTCCAACTTCTGAGTAATCTGGGATTTATGGGACTCCTATATAAGTAGATTTTAGAGACCTTTCACTAAGGTTGGATCGTGGTATTAATCAAGGAGCGAAGGAGATAAGGAAGAAGACTGTTTTAGCACACCACAACGAAGATGGAGCATATTTTCTTGTGATTCTTATTTCGTTGTAACGTTGGATGCTAGTTTTCTTTACTTTGAACCTATTTACACTTGTGACGTACTCTGGTTTAATATAATTAGTTTAGTTATTATTCTCTTGTGTTTATTTTATCATGTTTTCATATGAACCCATGATGACGATGAGTGTTATCATGGGCTAATCGTGATCATGGGGTCGTAACGGATTTACTATGGAATTATTTAGTTAGTTGTTTACTACCTTAGTGTGTGATGATTGTATGATATCTAGTATTGGTTGTGCTTATTCGTCTTATGTGCGTCGCGAACATATAAGATAGGGTGTTAATCTCTTGTGAAGCGACGGTGGATCTTGAGATTTAGAACTTGCCATACTAGCATAGGTTCATGTACGAGTATGCATGATTAGTGGGTAACTCTAACCATTTTATTTGCCCCATGTAATCAAAAGGGATAACTTGTTCTTAAATCGTTAGGTTGTCAATTTATGTAGAAATATAGGGACTCAACATAATTGATGCCTATTCAACTTCTATCTTAATTGTGGATGTTTGGTAGAATGGTATTAGTACAATGAAAGTTGGCTTTTATCAGTTTCGTGTTATTCGATTAATATCATCACTGTTGCATGCTAAGGGTAATAACAATGACTATTGAAGGAAGTAGTAATGAAGTTGTGATCTCATGAGTGTTTTAATATTGTTAGTTCAAGTGATAATTAAGTGGTTAATTTTAGTAGTTAATTGTAGTTAATAATTAGTTAATCAAATCTAAGTGTTATTATCTTAACATTGAGAAGCAATCATACATTGGTGAATGAGTTTAATTGAACATAATTAGTCTGAGTCTCTGTGGGAACGAACTAGAAAGTATTCTATATTACTTGCGAACGCATATACTTGCGTGTATTATTAGCGCGTGTTTTCGCCCTAACAAGTTTTTGGCGCCGCTGCCGGGGACTCGGCGTATTTGTTTAGTTTATGTACTTACCATCATTGGTCATTAGGACTCAGTGATTAAGACGTGTTACTTATTGTTTCCGGTTGTGTTTCAGGTACTTTAGCGAGCGTTTATGCAAACTCGTTCTCGTACTCGCAAGAGGACTTTAGATACAGCTGAGGAGACATACGAAGTTCTTGATATTCCGGAGAAAATAGATTTTGAAGATTCGGATTCAGGAAGTGAACAGAAAGAGCCAGTAATCATGGGTGATCGTATTGTTCTGGCAGATCCAGCTCTTATGGACTTTTCTCGGCCTAAAATTGATGACATTCAGTCTAGCATCATGCACCCGGCTATTGAGGCCAATAACTTTGAAATCAAGCCGGGCACTATTCAGATGGTGCAGAATTCAATTTTTTTGGAGGTGCTGCGACTAAAGACCCCAACATGCACATAAGGAATTTTGTCGAGATCTGTAGTACTTTCAAATATAATGGTATGACTGATGAGGCTTTGAAGCTGAGGCTTTTCCCATTCTCTCTGAGGGATAAAGCTAAGGACTGGTTACATTCTGAACCAGCTGGGTCAATCACTACTTGACAAGATCTTGCGCAAAAGTTTCTGGTGAAGTTTTACCCAATGGCGAAGACTGCGGCTATGAGGAGTGCTCTTACTCAGTTTGCGCAGCAACCTACAGAATCTATGTGCGAATCTTGGGAGCGCTACAAGGAGATGTTGAGAAAGTGTCCACATCATGGAATGCCCGATTGGATGGTGATCACTGGTTTCTATAATGGTTTGGGGGCCCAATCTCGTCCCATGCTTGATGCAGCAGCTGGAGGCGCATTGTGGGCCAAAAGCTATACTGAGGTTTATAATCTTATTGCATCTGACTTTTCAGGTAGTGGGGAGGACAAGCTCTTAAGGATTTTGAGAGAATTCAAATCGGCTATTGGATGGACCATAGCAGACATCAAAGGGATCAGCCCTTCATATTGCATACATAAGATTCTGCTAGAGGAGGGTAGTAAGCCGACTGTTGAACAACAGTGCAAACTTAATCCTATCATGAAAGAGGCAGTGAAGAAAGAAATTTTGAAGTGGATGGATGCAGGAATCATTTATCCTATTTCTGACAGTTCTTGGGTGAGCCCCGTGCAATGTGTACCTAAGAAAGGAGGTATCACTGTGGTAGCAAATGAAAAGAACGAGCTCATCCCCACTCGAACAGTCACAGGATGGAGAGTATGCATGGATTACCGAAAGTTGAACAAGGCCACGAGGAAGGATCACTTCCCTCTTCTGTTTATTGATCAGATGCTTGACAGGTTGGCTGGTCATGAGTACTATTATCTTCTGGATGGCTACTCGGGGTATATTCAGATTTGTATTGCACCAGAGGATCAAGAAAAGACTACCTTCACTTGTCCATTTGGCACGTTTGCTTTTCGCAGAGTTTCGTTTGGGTTATGTGGCGCACCGGCCACTTTTCAGAGATGTATGATGGCTATATTCTCTGACATGATTGGAAATAATGTCGAGGTGTTCATGGACGACTTCTCCGTCTTTGGACATTCGTATGATGAATGTTTGAATAATCTTCGTGCAGTGCTCAAAAGGTGCGTGGAAACTAATTTGGTGCTCAATTGGGAAAAATGTCATTTTATGGTACGTGAAGGCTTTATTCTTGGGCATAAGGTCTCTAGCAAGGGTCTTGAGGTGGACAAAGCCAAGGTGGGAGTCATTGAAAATCTTCCACCACCTATTTCTGTGAAAGGAATCCGTAGTTTTCTTGGTCATGCGGGTTTTTATCGGCATTTCATCAAGGAATTTTCGAAGATATCTAAGCCATTGTGCAACTTGCTTGAGAAGGATGTGCCTTTCAAATTTGATGATGACTGCTTAACGGCATTCGAGACTCTTAAGAAGAGTTTGATCACTGCACCAGTTATTACAGCACCGGATTGGACAGAGCCTTTTGAGATGATGTGTGATGCGAGTGATTATGCGGTGGGCGCAGTTCTTGGGCAGCGCAAGAATAATCTCTTCCATGTGGTCTACAATGCTAGCAAGACCTTAAATGGGGCCCAAATGAACTACACCACTACTGAGAAGGAGCTCTTGGCTATAGTCTTTGGTTTCAAAAAATTTCGATCTTATTTGTTTGGGACAAAGGTGACAGTATTCACTGATCATGCGGCCATTCGCTATTTGGTTCCCAAGAAGGATTCGAAGCCGAGACTCATTCGTTGGGTGCTCTTGCTACAGGAATTTGAGTTAGAGATCAAGGATCGAAAAGGCACTGAGAATCAAGTAGCTGACCATCTCTCTAGATTGGAGAATCCCGAGTCTACTTCACATGATAAGACATTGATCAACGAATCTTTTCCGGATGAGCAGTTGTTCGCAGTTCAGGAGGAAGAGCCATGGTTCGCAGATATTGTGAATTATCTTGTCAGCAATATAATGCCTCCTAATTTGACCACAGCTCAGAAAAAGAAGTTTTTGCATGAGGTGAAGTGGTATATGTGGGATGAACCATATTTTTTTAGACAGGGAGCTGACCAGATCATCAGGAGATGTATCCCATTCTGTGAGACGGTGGGGATATTACAAGACTGCCACTCCACAGTTTATGGTGGACACTATGGTGGTGAGAAGATGGCAGCTCATATTCTGCAAGCAGGTTTTTTCTGGCCTACTTTGTTTAAGGATGCTCATCAGTTTGTTTTAAGGTGTGATCGTTCCCAAAGAGTGGGAAATCTTACGAGAAAGGATGAGATGCCGTTAAATGTGATGCTTGAAGTCGAGGTCTTTGATGTTTGGGGAATCGATTTCATGGGGCCTTTTGTCTCATCCTGCAATAATCAGCACATCTTGCTGGTAGTCAATTATGTCTCAAAATGGGTAGAAGTCAAAGCTCTACCAACAAATGATGCAAAGGCAGTGTTGAATTTTCTTCATAAGCAGATTTTCACAAGGTTTGGAATGCCACGAGTAATCATAAGTGATGAAGGGTCGCATTTCTACAACCGTAAGTTCACTTCTATGATGCAGCGCTATAATGTGAATCATCGAGTTGCTACTGCCTATCATCCGCAAACAAGTGTCTAACAGAGAGATCAAACGCATCTTAGAGAAGGTTGTTTGTCCGTCGAGGAAGGATTGGTCTTTAAAGCTCGATGAAGCTGTTTGGGCTTACAGAACATCATACAAAACTCCACTTGAGATGTCCCCTTTTCAACTTATGTATGGTAAGGGATGTCATTTACCTGTGGAGCTTGATCATAAGGCCTATTGGGCTTTGAAAAAGTTGAACCTGGATCTAGATGCAGCTGGAAAGAAGCGAATGCTTCAGCTTAATGAACTTGATGAATTTCGACTTCAAGCATACGAAAATAACAAAATGTACAAGGAAAAGGTGAAAAGGTGGCACGATAGGAAGCTATATCCTAAGTTATTCGTGCCGGGGCAACAAGTTCTCTTATTCAACTCACGTCTCCGACTTTTTCCTGGGAAGTTGAAATCAAGGTGGTCTGGACCTTTTATTGTCAAAACTGTGTTTCCCCATGGAGCGGTGGAGATTTTTGAGAATGATCCGGACCAAGCATTCAAGGTTAATGGTCAGCGTTTGAAGCACTACTATGGGGACACGGCAAACCGGGAAGTGGTTAGTGCCGTTTTATTGTCAACTTGAGGAAGGTACGCAACGTCAAGCTAATGATAAAAAAGAAGCGCTTCGTGGGAGGCAACCCATGACTTGTTGTTACAGGAACCCTTAGAAGTTAATAACCTATCCAAAACCACAAAAATTCAGAAAAATGGAGCCTGGAAAAAAAAATTCCAAAAGCCCCCCTGAACGCCTGCTCAACTATGCTGAGCGCCCGCTCAGCAAGCTGAGTGCCCGCTCAGCTCTGCTGAGCGACCGCTCAGGGGCCGACTGGGAGAAATTTTTTTATGTTCAATAAAAATCAAAAAAAATTAGAAAAATAAAAACACAAAACACAGCCCATAAACCCACGACCTATTTCCCCATTCTCCCATGATTTTTACCCTTAACCTCACTCCTAATCAAATTATACCCTAATCCATACCCTATATATACATACACCTATCCCATATATCTCCCATACACTTTCAACACTTAAACTCTCTACCAAACACAAAAACACAAATCTCAAGCACTTTTACTCAGTTTCGATGGCACCCAAGAGAGCAAGGACTATCGATAGCAGCAGCACTGTCCCTACTGTTGATTCCTCGAGGGGTACTGCTGCGAGGCCTCGTTTGAATGATAGGGCTGCTGAGGAGGAGTACACTAGGCTTCTGGGGAAGCCAATTTTGAAGGAGAGGGGATTTTTGCCATCGAGGAGGGATGGTGAGTTGTTACCTATGATTGATGAGAAGGGGTGGATAGGTTTTTGTGAGTCGCCTGAAGCAGTGCTGATGAGTGTGGTTCGCGAGTTCTATGCGAATACGAAGGCCAAGAAGAATGTGTATTCTGTGGTCCGGGGGATGATGGTGGATTATCACCCTGTGGCGATTCCCCGTGTGACTGGGCAGAGACAGAGGAAGGCCACGGAGGAGAACTGGAATGAGAAGACTGCTAAGGATTTTGACTTGGATTTGATTTGTGCTACTCTCTGTAGGCCAGGCACAGTTTGGACCTTCAAGACTGGAACTAATGAGTATCGTCACTTTCCGGCGATCGCCATGAATAGGTATGCCCGTGCATGGAATGCTTTTATATGTGCTAATATTTTCCCTACTTCGCATGCACATGAGGTCACAGTTGAGAGAGCGCAGTTGTTGTGGGGAATTTTGAATGAGGAGTACTATGTGGACCTTGGTGAGTTCATCTACCAAGGACTTCTGAAGTTTTTGAGGGGAGCTAAGCATATGAACATCCCTTATGCATCTACGGTTACCAAGCTTTGCCGAGCGGTGGGAGTTCAGTGGTCGTCTCATGAGCAGTTGCAGTTGCCGGCCGCTCCTATCGACTCCGGGACTCTGCATGCGATGCAGGAGTGGACTGGTGGTGAGCCCGAGAAGCATGGGCTGGGTTATCGTCTTCCAGGAGGGCGTCCAGCACGAGGTGCTACCATGGCGAGGCCAAGGCGTGATGAGGCTGGTTCTTCTAGAGCTCAGAAGGGTGCTGGGATGGCTGATGCTCAGTATAGGAGGCTGTCACGGAGGATGGATGCTATGTACGAGACGCAGAGCAGGTTTGCTCAGGAGCTCACCCTTGCACTAGGGACTGCTTTTCGAGGCCTTGGAGCTGACATCCAGTGGCCAGTTTTTGGTGAGGACTCTGCATATTCGCCTCCTGATACACCACCCTCTAAGGGTGATGATGATGATGATCTCTCCGAGTAGGTATACCCTGTGTTCCTTTCTACTACCTTCACTGGGGACAGTGAAGATTTTAAGTTTGGGGGTGGTAGTTAAGGAATATTTTGTGTGTGTGTCATATAGCTGCTTATTCATGATAGTTTAGTTCATATAATTGCATAATTTTTGCCATATAGTTTTTTTTATTTATAGCTTTATTTATCATGTCATGTAGCTCATGCATTTACCATGATCCCTTTTGCACTGATTTACCAATTGATTCGTGATATTGATGTGAGTGTAGTGATAGCGTTAGAGTGATGTTGAATCCTGTAGGTTGATATGCATGCTAGAAACACTTATAATTTTACTAAGTCTTAGACAATGCTTAAGGACTAGATTGTTGTTATGGTTTGGTGGTTTTCGAGGTTAATCTATTTATTATGCTTAGGATTTTATAATAGGTTCTTAGTGATAAAAGGCATGAAAAGAAAAAAATGGAGTGAAAAATGGAATTCGTTGCTAATTGTGGCTAGGCGTCAAATGGCTAGTAGCCGGCTCGTATGTTTATGTGAGTAGTCTAGGGTTGAGCAAGATGGAGTGAAACGCACTTGCTCAGAAATTTTGAAAAAGAGAAAAAAAAAAGAGAAAAAAAAGTAGAAAATTAAAGAGTTAATGCATAATTGATCACGAGTGGGCTCTTTGGTATTCGAGTTATTAAGTTCTTAGGGGACTTTGAGCCTAGTAACCTAAGGCTTTTATAGTCTGGGATCCTCTAACCTAACGCTCGCTACATGGATACCATTGTATAAGTCTTTTGTGGACCTCACTCATTGCACGGTCAAATAAGCATTTGTTGTTATAAATAAAAAGCATGATTCCGTAATAAGCTCCAGGATTCTTGTAGTGTTATAAGGCACTTTGTGCCTAGAATTTTGATTCTTTATATAATCATGTGATTGCCTGGATGATAGTTGAGTCATGATAATTAATCTAGTTACGAAGCATATCTGTTAAGCATCTGCACACACCACGTTTCGGGCTGTATGTTAGTTTGTGTGATTCGATTGATCTTTATTCGCCTAATTACATTTGTTGAGATGTCGTGAGTTGGTTGGTTTGGTCGTAGTAAGGGGGATGGATGCATTTCATATAGATTGCATTCATGCATGTTTTTATTTTGTTTTTGAGTCTGTGACGCTTGAGGACAATCATCGATTTAAGTTTGGGGGTGTGATAAGTGGAATTTTATACCACTTAGAACGTCTTATAATAGCTTGAATTGGTGTCTTGAAATCGAGTATTTTGTGTATTTGATGCGTTTTTCTAGTGTTTGTGCATTTCAGGGTATTAGTTGCATTTCGGGGGAGAATTCATCAATAATAAGCCTTGGCATATGTTCAGCATTGCAAGTGGGAAGAGAGGAGCAGATTATAGCGAAAAAACGGAGCAAAACAGACTATTTTTCCAGAAGGGGTCTGAGCGCCCGCTCAGCAATTCTGAGCGGCCGCGCAGGGTCGTAATTTCAGATTTAATATTTTAGACTTCTAATTCTGTTTGGCTTCCAACTTCTGAGTAATCTGGGATTTATGGGACTCCTATATAAGTAGATTTCAGAGATGTTTCACTAAGGTTGGATCGTGGTATTAATCAAGGAGCGAAGGAGATAAGGAAGAAGATCATTTTAGCACACCGCAGCAGAGAGGAAGCATATCTTCTTGTGATTCTTATTTCGTTGTAACGTTGGATGCTAGTTTTATTTACTTTGAACCTATTTACTCTTGTGACTTACTCTGGTTTAATATAATTAGTTTAGTTATTATTCTCTTATGTTTATTTTATCATGTTTTCATATGAACCCATGATGACGATGAGTGCTATCATGGGCTAATCGTGATCATGGGGTCGTAACGGATTTACTATGGAATTTTTTAGTTAGTTCTTTAATACCTTAGTGTGTGATGATTGTATAATATCTAGTATTGGTTGTGATTATTCGTCTTATGTGCGTCGCGAACATATAAGATAGGGTGTTAATCTCTTGTGAAGCGACGGTGGATCTTGAGATTTAGAACTTGCCATACTAGCATAGGTTCATGTACGAGTATGCATGATTAGTGGGTAACTCTAACCGTTTTATTCGCCCTATGTAATCAAAACGAATAACTTGTTCTTAAATCGTTATGTTGTCAATTTATGTAGAAATATAAGGACTCAACATAATTGATGCCTATTTAACTTCTATCTTAATTGTGGATGTTTGGTAGAATGGTATTAGTACAATGAAAGTTGGCTTTTATCAGTTTCGTGTTATTCGATTAATATCATCACTGTTGCATGCTAAGGGTAATAATAATGACTATTGAAGGAAGTAGTAATGAAGTTGTGATCTCATGAGTGTTTTAATATTGTTAGTTCAAGTGATAATTAAGTGGTTAATTTTAGTAGTTAATTGTAGTTAATAATTAGTTTATCAAATCTAAGTGTTATTGTCTTAACATTGAGAAGCAATCATACATTGGTGAGTGAGTTTAATTGAACATAATTAGTCTGAGTCTCTGTGGGAACGAACTAGAAAGTATTCTATATTACTTGCGAACGCGTATACTTGCGTGTATTATTAGCGCTTGTTTTCGCCCTAACACTTTCCTCACTAATATTTTTACAATTATCGAACTAATTACTTCGTCGCACTGTCCTTCAAAGAAATTCCAAGGCAATTATATATTACTCAACTTCCTTCAACTTAAGTATTTTCTTCCTCGTATCTTTACACAAGGTGGATCTACTTTATCTTTTTGGCTTATTAACTTCTTTCTTCGCATAATTGGATGAGCTTCTTATCTTGCTTCTTTCTTTCGCAACTTACCCTACTACTGGCTTCCATACACTTTACTATCCGCTTCTCCTGAATTAATATTTGCCTTATGAAAGGACAACCAATTCGTTACTAAAATCATGTCAAACTCATATAGCTCAAAGGGTGTCAGATTAGCTACACTACGTCCAAATTTCTAAACACTCGATCTTTTGGTCACTCCGGAAGTTCTGCCTCTAGCCGTGCTGGATATTGGCCCTTGGGATGTAGTACCTTGAGTAACCATTCCACAATTCCTCGCAATATGTCCAATCTTCCTACAATGGTAGCGAATAACTCCTGGATTTTCTAGATTACCCTCCAACGCAGCATGACCTTTATGACTACATTTGAAACATTGAACATTCTTTGTTTTTAGATATGGAAATCACATTAGAATCTAACTTACTCTAATTGGAACCGACTTCTATCTAACTGACCATTAGTTGGTACAATTAACCAACTCCCTCTTTTAATTAATCAATTGGAGTATCATCTAAAACACCTCTAACATATCATAGTATTCGTTGTATCTTTAAAAGTAGGGTATTTTCCAAAAATTTGGGCAGCATTTCCTCTATATTGCTGACTCCCAGTCGGGCTCAAGCCGACACCAACAATCAACCAACAACCATATCAATCCATCAACGTCAACCAAACCACCAACAAATATATTAACCATCTTTACCATTCAACTCCACGATTCACATTACTGTGACACTAACATGTTAATAACCATATGTATCACTAACCAACATAATAAAATGAGGTTGGCTATTTCAGCCACATCTACCAACAAGCAACTTCGCAAACTAGGTCAACTTAAGGACCTCTGCTAGGCATACTAGTCCAAGTTTTAGCCAACCATTCTTCTAAAGGCAGTTCCCTATCATTTGCCATAGACTCGACAACCACTGAATTAACTCTTCTAAGATAACAACCTTTTCCAATGGGTCACAAATCCTTTCTGCTGCCATTATTCCAAAATAACAACCGGATACAGAACTTTTATTTCTCCTAACGGTCAATTCTTCATTTACTTTCCATAACTAGGACGGTTTGATCATGGTGGTTACCGAAGGAAAGTCATTGCCATAAAATACCAAATAAAATTCCGAAATCAAGATGATTGATTCTAAAAGAAATGTGAAGGAAATAAGGATATGACTGGGAGTAACCATACAAGTACGTAAGATGGCCAATCGTAGTACCATATAGTTTACAACACATAATTCGGTGGCGTCCCAGCAGACCATTTGTCACACAAACAAATAGTCACATCATATGTATTATTTGCCCCAATCAATCGATAGAACCTCCGAGGAAAGAGATATAATGGTTCAAGGTATAAATCTCAATACTGATCCACATTTACTATGAAACTCGGCTGTCATGACAGCCGCTGACTATTACCCTTCCACCTGAACTTTCACGGTCAGATTCGCTTGCTCGAGAAAAGAAACTAGAAACCTCAACTAGATATTGCCAATGATACCTATATATAAGGGAGATTTACTAAAAATCTAGGGCAGTTCCAGCCAATCCCCAACAGACATAAGGGTTACGCCTTTGAACCCTTGACTAAACTCACAGACTCGCTCATTTGATTGAGTTGCTGACTCATATCTATATAGAATAAACCTTCTTGCACTCTTTTGACTCTATTCATAACCTAAATCAGGAACTCAAACCTGTAGCTCTGATACCAACTGTGACGGCCTCAACCCCGGGGTCAGGAGTTGACGTCACCAACAACAATACTAATAAACAATATAACCCAAATTATTAATTATACATAATCTCGACCCCTTTACCAAGACCTTTTCCACGTTTAAGTACGACTTAGGTTACAATCATCACAAAACCAACTTACTCAAGACAATCCAAACAATACTATCTTTATTCAGCAACTCAACAGACCCGCTTGGGTCCAACACAACTACCTCAGAGGAGCCTGACATGGAAGGAACTGGAACTCTGCCCTGACTACCACGGGAGAATCCCGTAGGCATCTGCAATACATATATAAAACATTTTGCAAGGGTGAGCAATTAATTGCTCAGCAGTACCACTATATGAATAATAATCAAAAACAGTTTTATGATAAACAATTATAGGAACATAAATCATAACTTGCTAGAAAACAAGTAAAACATGTATGAACTGGATATCAAAACTAGCATGCTCTGTAAAGCCAAATCATTAGTTGTGTGTTGTGCATAAATATCAATTTCAATTTTAGCATGCTTCTTTCATTTTGAAATCTTCTGGACCATCGCAGGACCCATAAAACCATTTGTCCCGTTACGGGGACCCAAAATCATTTGTGTCATTACGGGAACCATAAAACTTATCCCATCACAGGATCTATAAAACTTGTCCCATCGCAGGACCTATAAAACTTGTCCCATCACAGGACCTATAAAACTTGCTCAGATTTAAAAGTATTGGATGATCCCTGGTGAGACAGCTGATCAGGCTATCCTATGAAACTTGTTTCGGAACTTAGAGACTAGATAGGTCTCTGTCACACTGGGCTGGTGGTTATAATAAGGTGTGCAACCACTTCGCCTCTTACGCTAACTTCCAGACCGTTACGGGCCTTCTGCGCACACGCATCCAATTATCTGATCATTTTTATCCATTTTTCCAAATCACTTACCTATCTCTCGTCAAAACAATTATAACACAACACATTTTCCAAAACATTTTCATTTTATTCAAAACTTAGAGATAGGCATTTTCAGAAGTTACTTTTCCCCCAAAACACAAGTTAATAAAACAATTTGAAACCTAAGGGATACGTAACTTAAATCCATCTGTTCCAATACGAGAATAAAACAACATTATATTCATATATACTGAACCGTAAAAGATTTGTTCAGGGGTACTTGTCTTGCAGAGCTTTACAACTAATACCGATTGACATTGAGCCGACACGGACGCTCAGGCTTTAACGTCTAACCGCTAGATTACCCTGGATTCGACTTCAACACTCAGGTCCTTTGATTGGAACTGTCCACTAGGCTATCCAATGCCAACTCTTGGGTTTTCCGACTAGCACCTACAAAGTCGAAACACCCTAACTTAGACCTTCGATTATGCTTGACATATCCCCGCTAACCATCTACCCGAACATTAACAAAACCCGACTCGTAATACTTCATATAATAATACACGTACCAATTAGGGTTCACGTCTTCGAAAGTCAGTTCGGTGTTCATTTTCAGAAAATAGGTATATTTATCCTTTTCTGAAACTAGGGTTATCGATTTTCGTAAAATATTTCATCACAATACATAATCAGATTTCGTATAAGGTACGTTAATATAACTGATCAACGTTCCGATTGTCATTGGGTACGGCCTCGTATTCCCGTAATTTAATTTCCCGGAAATCGGGCAGCACCTCCTTTGATTATCGGCTAACCCGTCGAACGTCCCGACATCAAATCAATCACATCCAATTCAAACCAACCACAATACCATTCCCAAACACCGATTCCAGTCCAACACTAACAATTCACATATTCATAAACATCAATTAAATACACTTATTATTCGTTATTATCCGCATTTTTATGTCTTAACTCGTATTTTATAATTTTATTCGCAATTTGCATTTTAAATCATATTTTGTATTTTAAATTGTAGGACTCAGAAATATTCATCATAGTCCACCGTCGGCTCGCCGAAGCTCATCGCCGACGGCGGTAAAAATTCGCAGGTATCCTATAAATTGGATTTCCAACGCGAATATTCTACCAATTAATTTCCTGAATAACTGAAATACTATTCGATTAAATCATCAAATAATTTCAGTCGAATATTACAAAAGAAATATTCAGTAACCAGAAATCGAAAACTACAGCAACCCCGGCCCACGCGCACACGCGCGGCCGGAAGAAGGAACGAGGAAAAACCTCAGATAGCATGCAAAGAAACATCATCGCAAACAACACAACCATCACAGAATTACACACATAGCCACAAACATATATATATACATAACTATATGCACACAAGGGCCGGGAAACACGCCACCGTCGTCGCCTTGCCGAAGATCCGGTGGCAACAGGGCGGCGAGGACAGGTACGGAAGCAAAAGAACCAGATAAGAAAAAGAAATTACTAGGAGGATTAATCGAGCGGAAGAAAAGGAAGAGAGGTGAGGAAAAACGAAAGAGAGAGGAGAGT
Source organism: Apium graveolens (assembly GCF_009905375.1). Classification (NCBI taxonomy): domain Eukaryota; kingdom Viridiplantae; phylum Streptophyta; class Magnoliopsida; order Apiales; family Apiaceae; genus Apium; species Apium graveolens. The sequence goes on from NC_133655.1 coordinate 112,111,278, forward strand.
TTGTAAAGAGAGAGATGGAATCGAGATGAGAGAGGGGGTGGTTACAGGGGTGTATGTGTGTTTTTATTTTATTTTTATTTTTTTTATCCGCATCACGTACTCTGAAATGCCCGCAAAACACGAAACACGTATATTTAAACGGGCCAATACGAGTAAAATAATTCTAACATTTTACCAAAATAATTTTTAAAATTAGCACAATAATTAACAATTAACTAAACAAAATTTTTAAAGATTTTTAAATCATTTTTACAGCGCACATCGGACCCGCGTTTTATAATTAAACGAAACCACGCGCGATCAAATAAATCCCAAAAATTTCTGAACCAATTTTAAAATTCTCGTAATATTCCAAACTTAATAAAATATGAGTTTCATATTTTTTGAAGAATTCTAGAATTAAATACTGATTTTACAATTAAATACAATCAGAAAATCATTTAAGGGTAAATAATCAATAAAATATTGATTTCTCAATTTTAAAAATTCCTAAAAATAATAAATAAAATTATGAAGCCATAAAAATGATTTTAAAGATAACCCAAGTATTTATGGAAATAAATCCTGAATAAAATCACCTTTAAATATAAAAGTGAAACGACACAGCTTCAGAACGAATTACACAATTGATACTCGAACACCAACAATCACACATAATTAACAACAAAATAATATCCAACTGATAGCACCCGTACACATATTTTAAATATTTACTTATTCAATAATTGCACATTTAAATAATAAAAATATACGAGTCGTTATATCCTTCCCCCTTAAAAAGATTCTGTCCTCAGAATCTGATTTAGCTAAACAAGTGAGGATATTTGTCAAGTATATCTGACTGTAACTTCCAAGTAGACTCTTCTACTTGAGGATTCATTCAAAGCATACTCACTATAGACATGAACTCGATCCTAAGGACTCGTTCTTAACGATCTAGAATTTGGATCGATCATCTTTAAAGAGTAATTTGGATAAGAGCCCATTGGCTCCTAATCAATGACTTGGATCAAATCAGAAACATATCGTTTTAACATTGACACGTGGAACATACACTATAAATTTGCTGCAACTGCGGCGACAATACAAACTCATGAGCAATTTCATCTATCTGTGTCGCTACCTCGAATGGTTCCATATATTTAGGACTCAACTCGCCCCTTCTCATCAACCTAACCAATCTGTTTCAAGGTGAAACTTTTATCAATAACAACGATCCTATTTCTATATCCATAATCTTTCGATGCACATCCGTCTTCTTTCTATGTCCATCCCGAGCTGCTTCAACTCTTTTCTGAATCAACACTACTACGTCCTTGGTGCGCTGCATTGACTCAGGACCTAACAACATTTTCACTCCAACTTTCTCTCAATAGAGTGAGGACTCACATTTATGTCCATATGAAGTTTCGCAAGGTAGCATTCCTTTACTAGCCTGATAATTGTTATTATAAGAAAACGCAGTCAATGGTAAGTGGTCACCTCAGTTTCCTTTTAGAGCCAAAATATATACTCTCAATATATCTTATATTGTTTGAACCGTGTTTTCACTTGACCCTTCGTCTACTGATGATAGGCGGTGCTCATTTTAACTTAGTTTCCAAACATTCAACACTACCTACTCCTTTCTATCAGTTAAAACTGGAAAGTAATTTCATATTTTCATTCTTCTTACCTTCAGATATTTGAACTTCACATCCCACTTTTCGCAATTCCTTTTTATTAACTCGTCAGTTATTTTAATCATATTCAGTCCTTTCCTTCTGCACAAGGCATCTGTCACTACACCGGCTTTGCTTAAATGGTCGTTAATGGAATAATCAGAATCATTTGTTATTCTCAGCCAAAAATTCATACTTGAAACTTAATATATAGTTGCTTCCCTTCTAATTTTCATAGGGAAATCCTTGGGCATTCCACATGGACATCCTTGGTCCTTGAATAGCTGAGGATGTTATCAATAAATACAATCATGCTTATCCAAGCACACCTTATACACCATGTTCACTAATTGATACACTTATTAATCCAAATAACATTACCAAAAATTGTGATGCTCATATTTCATTTTGACTACAGTCTTCGATATGTTCTCAGGCTGGATCTTAAGTCATTCCCCGAGAAATAACACATTCCTTGAATTAAGTCACCTAAATATTCAATTCTTAATAGGGTTACTTATTCCTATTCGTTGTTTTTTCAAACTCCCGATAATCATTACCTACTCTCATAATTTCAACCTTCTTTTCAGCAACATCTCTAGTGTAAACCAAAGAACTATATCTGGTAGGTTCACTTTCTGATAAGTGGTATTTTATACCACTTAGAACGTCTTATAATAGCTTGAATTGGTGTCTTGGAATCGAGTATTTTGTGTATTTGTTGGGTTTTTCTAGTGTTTGTGCATTTCAGGGTATTAGTTGCATTTCGGGGGAGAATTCATCAATAATAAGCCTTGGCATATGTTCAGCATTGCAAGTGGGAAGAGAGGAGCAGATTACAGCGAAGAAACGGAGCAAAACAGACCATTTTTCTAGAAGGGGTCTGAGACCCCGCTCAGCTATGCTGAGCGGCCGCGCAGGGTCGTAATTTTAGATTTAATATTTTAGATTTCTAATTCTGTTTGGCTTCCAACTTCTGAGTAATCTGGGATTTATGGGACTCCTATATAAGTAGATTTTAGAGACGTTTCACTAAGGTTGGATCGTGGTATTAATCAAGGAGCGAAGGAGATAAGGAAGAAGACCGTTTTAGCACACCGCAACGAAGATGGAGCATATTTTCTTGTGATTCTTATTTCGTTGTAACGTTAGATGCTAGTTTTCTTTACTTTGAACCTATTTACACTTGTGACGTACTCTGGTTTAATATAATTAGTTTAGTTATTATTCTCTTGTGTTTATTTTATCATGTTTTCATATGAACCCATGATGACGATGAGTGATATCATGGGCTAATCGTGATCATGGGGTCGTAACGGATTTACTATGGAATTCTTTAGTTAGTTGTTTACTACCTTAGTGTGTGATAATTGTATGATATCTAGTATTGGTTGTGCTTATTCGTCTTATGTGCATCGCGAACATATAAGATAGGGTGTTAATCTCTTGTGAAGCGACGGTGGATCTTGAGATTTAGAACTTGCCATACTAGCATAGGTTCATGTACGAGTATGCATGATTAGTGGGTAACTCTAACCGTTTTATTTGCCCTATGTAATCAAAAGGGATAACTTGTTCTTAAATCGTTAGGTTGTCAATTTATGTAGAAATATAGGGACTCAACATAATTGATGCCTATTCAACTTCTATCTTAATTATGGATGTTTGGTAGAATGGTATTAGTACAATGAAAGTTGGCTTTTATCAGTTTCGTGTTATTCGATTAATATCATCACTGTTGTATGCTAAGGGTAATAACAATGACTATTGAAGGAAGTAGTAATGAAGTTGTGATCTCATGAGTGTTTTAATATTGTTAGTTCAAGTGATAATTAAGTGGTTACTTTTAGTAGTTAATTGTAGTTAATAATTAGTTAATCAAATCTAAGTGTTATTATCTTAACATTGAGAAGCAATCATACATTGGTGAGTGAGTTTAATTGAACATAATTAGTCTGAGTCTCTGTGGGAACGAACTAGAAAGTATTCTATATTACTTGCGAACGCATATACTTGCGTGTATTATTAGCGCGTGTTTTCGCCCTAACAAGTTTTTGGCGCCGCTGCCGGGGACTCGGCGTATTTGTTTAGTTTATGTACTTACCATCATTGGTCATTAGGACTCAGTGATTAAGACGTGTTACTTATTGTTTCCGGTTGTGTTTCAGGTACTTTAGCGAGCGTTTATGCAAACTCGTTCTCGTACTCGCAAGAGGACTTTAGATACAGCTGAGGAGACAGACGAAGTTCTTGATATTCCGGAGAAAATAGATTTTGAAGATTCGGATTCAGGAAGTGAGCAGAAAGAGCCAGTAATCATGGGTGATCGTATTATTCTGGCAGATCCAGCTCTTATGGACTTTTCTCGGCCTAAAATTGATGACATTCAGTCTAGCATCATGCACCCGGCTATTGAGGCCAATAACTTTGAAATCAAGCCGGGCACTATTCAGATGGTGCAGAATTCAATTTTTTTGGAGGTGCTGCGACTAAAGACCCCAACATGCACATAAGGAATTTTGTCGAGATCTGTAGTACTTTCAAATATAATGGTATGACTGATGAGGCTTTGAAGCTGAGGCTTTTCCCATTCTCTCTGAGGGATAAAGCTAAGGACTGGTTACATTCTGAACCAGCTGGGTCAATCACTACTTGACAAGATCTTGCGCAAAAGTTTCTGGTGAAGTTTTACCCAATGGCGAAGACTGCGGCTATGAGGAGTGCTCTTACTCAGTTTGCGCAGCAACCTACAGAATCTATGTGCGAAGCTTGGGAGCGCTACAAGGAGATGTTGAGAAAGTGTCCACATCATGGAATGCCCGATTGGATGGTGATCACTGGTTTCTATAATGGTTTAGGGGCCCAATCTCGGCCCATGCTTGATGCAGCAGCTGGAGGCGCATTGTGGGCCAAAAGCTATACTAAGGCTTATAATCTTATTGAGACTATGGTTGCAAATGAGCATCAAAACCCAACTCAAAGGATGATGCCTGGGAAGGTAGCAGGTATTCTGGAAGTCGATGCAGCCACAGCTATTACAGCACAGCTCCAAGCGCTGTCTATGAAGGTCGATTCTCTAGCTACCTATGGAGTCAATCAGATAGCTATGGTCTGTGAACTTTATGCAGGTTCTCATGCTACGGATCAATGTTCTCTTGTTAACGAATCTGTTCAGTATGTGAACAATTATCAGCGACAACAATAGCCTGTGCCAGCTACTTATCATCCTAACAACAGAAATCATCCAAATTTCAGCTGGGGTAATAATCAGAATGCTATTCAGCAACCATATCAGCAAGGTGTGAGTAAGCAGTTCAATCAACCTGGATTCCAGCAACCGCAGCAATATGCTCAAAGACAATCATATCCTCAACAGGGAGGTGCAGCTGCACCCACTAGTGCTGATTTTGAGGAACTTAAGTTATTGTGCAAGAGTCAGGCGGTGTCGATCAAGACCTTGGAAAATCAAATTGGTCAAATAGCCAATGCAGCGCTCAATCATCAACCTGGCACACTTCCCAGTGATACTGAAGTGCCAGGCAGGAAGGAAGCTAAAGAGTAAGTCAAGGCTATTACCTTAAGGTCTGGAAAAGTTGCTGATCCTGAAAAAGTAAAAGAAGGAGAAGCTGAAGTTGGAGATGAAGAAGCTAAGCAAAAGGAAAAAGTGGCGGAACCAAAGAAGACTACTGTTGAACACACTCTGCCTGAGGGTAATACAGGGGAGAAACATCTCTATCCTCCACCACCTTTCCCTAAGAGATTGCAACAACAAAAGCTGGATAAGCAGCTCGGTAAGTTTCTGGAGGTGTTCAAGAAACTTCACATCAATATACCTTTCGCTGAGGCTCTGGAGCAAATGCCTAGTTATGCAAGGTTTATGAAGAGTATTCTTTCAAGGAAGGTGAAATTGGATGACCTTGAGACCGTTGCTCTAATGGAAGAATGCAGTGCTGTGCTGCAGCAGAAGTTACCACCAAAGCTTAAAGATCCAGGTAGCTTCACCATTCCTTGTACCATTGGCAAGTTGTCTTTTGACAAGTGCCTTTGTGATTTGGGAGCAAGCATCAATCTGATGCCGTTGTCGATCTTTAAAAAGTTGGATTTGCCTGATCCAAAGCCCACCTACATGTCTCTACAATTGGCTAATCGTTCTATTACTTACCCAAGAGGCATAGTGGAGGATGTGCTAGTTAAGGTGGATAAGCTCTTCTTTCCTGCAGACTTTGTTATTCTGGATTTCGAGAAAGATAAGAAGATTCCCATAATCTTGGGAAGACCTTTCTTGACTACTGGCCGTACCTTGATAGATGTGCAGAAAGGTGAACTTACTATGCGGGTGCAGGATCAGGATGTGACATTCAATGTATCCAAAGCAATGAAATTCCCTACAGAAGATGATGAATGCTTAAAAGTGGATTTGATTGATTCTGCGGTTACTTCAGAACTCGATCATATGCTAATGTCTGATGCATTAGAAAAGGCCTTAGTGGGGGATTTTGACAGTGATGATGAGGATGGCAATGAGCAACTACAATATCTTAATGCTTCTCCCTGGAGGCGAAAGCTAGACATGCCTTTTGAATCTCTTGGTGCTTCTGACCTCAAAAATGCTGAAGGAAAGCTCAAACCATCTATAGAGGAAGCACCTACCTTGGAGCTTAAGCCATTGCCTGAACACTTGAGGTATGTTTTTTTAGGTGATGCATCTACTTTACCTGTTATTATTGCATCTGACTTTTCAGGTAGTGGGGAGGACAAGCTCTTAAGGATTTTGAGAGAATTCAAATCGGCTATTGGATGGACCATAGCAGACATCAAAGGGATCAGCCCTTCATATTGCATGCATAAGATTCTGCTAGAGGAGGGTAGTAAGCCGACTGTTGAACAACAGCGCAGACTTAATCCTATCATGAAAGAGGCAGTGAAGAAAGAAATTTTGAAGTGGCTGGATGCAGGAATCATTTATCCTATTTCTGACAGTTCTTGGGTGAGCCCCGTGCAATGTGTACCTAAGAAAGGAGGTATCACTGTGGTAGCAAATGAAAAGAACGAGCTCATCCCCACTCGAACAGTCACAGGATGGAGAGTATGCATGGATTACCGAAAGTTGAACAAGGCCACGAGGAAGGATCACTTCCCTCTTCTGTTTATTGATCAGATGCTTGACAGGTTGGCTGGTCATGAGTACTATTATCTTCTGGATGGCTACTCGGGGTATATTCAGATTTGTATTGAACCAGAGGATCAAGAAAAGACTACCTTCACTTGTCCATTTGGCACGTTTGCTTTTCGCAGAGTTTCGTTTGGGTTATGTGGCGCACCGGCCACTTTTCAGAGATGTATGATGGCTATATTCTCTGACATGATTGGAAATAATGTCGAGGTGTTCATGGACGACTTCTCCGTCTTTGGACATTCGTATGATGAATGTTTGAATAATCTTCGTGCAGTGCTCAAAAGGTGCGTGGAAACTAATTTGGTGCTCAATTGGGAAAATTGTCATTTTATAGTACGTGAAGGCATTATTCTTGGGCATAAGGTCTCTAGCAAGGGTCTTGAGGTGGACAAAGCCAAGGTGGGAGTCATTGAAAATCTTCCACCACCTATTTCTGTGAAAGGAATCCGTAGTTTTCTTGGTCATGCGGGTTTTTATCGGCGTTTCATCAAGGAATTTTCGAAGATATCTAAGCCGTTGTGCAACTTGCTTGAGAAGGATGTGCCTTACAAATTTGATGATGACTGCTTAACGGCATTCGAGACTCTTAAGAAGAGTTTGATCACTGCACCAGTTATTACAGCACCGGATTGGACAGAGCCTTTTGAGATGATGTGTGATGCGAGTGATTATGCGGTGGGCGCAGCTCTTGGGCAGCGCAAGAATAATCTCTTCCATGTGGTCTACTATGCTAGCAAGACCTTAATTGGGGCCCAAATGAACTACACCACTACTGAGAAGGAGCTCTTGGCTATAGTCTTTGGTTTCAAAAAATTTCGATCTTATTTGTTTGGGACAAAGGTGACAGTATTCACTGATCATGCGGCCATTCGCTATTTGGTTCCCAAGAAGGATTCGAAGCCGAGACTCATTCGTTGGGTGCTCTTGCTACAGGAATTTGAGTTAGAGATCAAGGATCGAAAAGGCACTGAGAATCAAGTAGCTGACCATCTCTCTAGATTGGAGAATCCCGAGTCTACTTCACATGATAAGACATTGATCAACGAATCTTTTCCGGATGAGCAGTTGTTCGCAGTTCCGGGAAGTGGTTAGTGCCGTTTTATTGTCAACTTGAGGAAGGTACGCAACGTCAAGCTAATGATGAAAAAGAAGCGCTTCGTGGGAGGCAACCCATGACTTGTTGTTACAGGAACCCTTAGAAGTTAATAACCTATCCAAAACCACAAAAAATCAGAAAAATGGAGCCTGGAAAAAAAAATTCCAAAAGCCCCCCTAACGCCCGCTCAGCTATGCTGAGCGCCCGCTCAGGGGCCGACTGGGAGAAATTTTTTTATGTTCAATAAAAATAAAAAAAAAATAGAAAAATAAAAACACAAAACACAGCCCATAAACCCACAACCTATTTCCCCATTCTCCCATGATTTTTACCCTTAACCCCACTCCTAATCAAATTCTACCCTAATCCATACCCTATATATACATACACCTATCCCATATATCTCCTATACACTTTCAACACTTAAACTCTCTACCAAACACAAAAACACAAATCTCAAGCACTTTTACTCAGTTTCGATGGCACCCAAGAGAGCAAGGACTATCGATAGTAGCAGCACTGTCCCTACTGCTGATTCCTCGAGGGGTACTGCTGCGAGGCCTCGTTTGAATGATAGGGTTGCTGAGGAGGAGTATACTAGGCTTTTGGGGAAGCCAATTTTGAAGGAGAGGGGATTTTTGCCATCGGGGAGGGATGGTGAGTTGTTACCTATGATTGATGAGAAGGGGTGGATAGGTTTTTGTGAGTCGCCTGAAGCAGTGCTGATGAGTGTGGTTCGCGAGTTCTATGCGAATATGAAGGCCGAGAAGAATGTGTATTCTGTGGTCCGGGGGATGATGGTGGATTATCACCCTGTGGCGATTCCCCGTGTGATTGGGCAGAGACAGAGGAAGGCCATGGAGGAGAACTGGAATGAGAAGACTGCTAAGGATTTTGACTTGGATTTGATTTGTGCTACTCTCTGTAGGCCAGTCACAGTTTGGACCTTCAAGACTGGAACTAATGAGTATCGTCACTTTCCGGTGATCGCCATGAATAGGTATGCCCGTGCATGGAATGCTTTTATATGTGCTAATATTTTGCCTACTTCGCATGCACATGAGGTCACAGTTGAGAGAGCGCAGTTATTGTGGGGAATTTTGAATGAGGAGTACTATGTGGACCTTGTTGAGTTCATCTACCAAGGACTTCTGAAGTTTTTGAGGGGAGCTAAGCATATGAACATCCCTTATGCATCTACGGTTACCAAGCTTTGTCGAGCGGTGGGAGTTCGGTGGTCGTCTCATGAGCAGTTGCAGTTGTCGGCCGCTCCTATCGACTCTGGGACTCTGCATGCGATGCAGGAGTGGACTGGTGGTGAGCCCGAGAAGCATGGGCTGGGTTATCGTCTTCTAGGAGGGCGTCCAGCACGAGGTGCTACCATGGCGAGGCCAAGGCGTGATGAGGCTGGTTCTTCTAGAGCTCAGGAGGGTGCTGGGATGGCTGATGCTCAGTATAGGAGGCTGTCACGGAGGATGGATGCTATGTACGAGACGCAGAGCAGGTTTGCTCAAGAGCTCACCCTTGCACTAGGGACTGCTTTTCGAGGCCTTGGAGCTGACATCCAGTGGCCAGTTTTTGGTGAGGACTCTGCATATTCGCCTCCTGATACACCACCCTCTAAGGGTGATGATGATGATGATCTCTCCGAGTAGGTATACCATGTGTTCCTTTCTACTACCTTCACTGGGGACAGTGAAGATTTTAAGTTTGGGGGTGGTAGTTAAGGAATATTTTGTGTGTATGTCATATAGCTGCTAATTCATGATAGTTTAGTTCATATAATTGCATAATTTTTACCATATAGTTTTTTTTATTTGTAGCTTTATTTATCATGTCATGTAGCTCATGCATTTATCATGATCCCTTTTGCGCTGATTTACCAATTGATTCGTGATATTGATGTGAGTGTAGTGATAGCGTTAGAGTGATGTTGAATCCTGTAGGTTGATATGCATGCTAGAAACACTTGTAATTTTACTAAGTCTTAGAGAATGCTTAAGGACTAGATTGTTGTTATGGTTTGGTGGTTTTCGAGGTTAATCTATTTATTATGCTTAGGATTTTATAATAGGTTCTTAGTGATAAAAGGCATGAAAAGAAAAAAATGGAGTGAAAAATGGAATTCGTTGCTAATTGTGGCTAGGCGCCAAATGGCTAGTAGCCGGCTCGTATGTTTATGCGAGTAGTCTAGGGTTGAGCAAGATGGAGTGAAACGCACTTGCTCAGAAATTTTGAAAAAGAGAAAAAAAAAGAGAAAAAAAAGTAGAAAATTAAAGAGTTAATGCATAATTGATCACGAGTGGGCTCTTTGGTATTCGAGTTATTAAGTTCTTAGGGGACTTTGAGCCTAGTAACCTAAGGCTTTTATAGTCTGGGATCCTCTAACCTAACGCTCGCTACATGGATACCATTGTATAAGTCTTTTGTGGACCTCACTCATTGCACGGTCAAATAAGCATTTGTTGTTATAAATAAAAAGCATGATTCCGTAATAAGCTCCAGGATTCTTGTAGTGTTATAAGTCACTTTGTGCCTAGAATTTTGATTCTTTATATAATCATGCGATTGCCTGGATGATAGTTGAGTCATGATAATTAATCTAGTTGCGAAGCATATCTGTTAAGCATCTGCACACACCACATTTCGAGCTGTATGTTAGTTTGTGTGATTCGATTGATCTTTATTCGCCTAATTGCATTTGTTGAGATGTCGTGAGTTGGTTGGTTTGGTCGTAGTAAGGGGGATGGATGCATTTCATATAGATTACATTCATGCATGTTTTTATTTTGTTTTTGAGTCAGTGACGCTTGAGGACAAGCATCGATTTAAGTTTGGGGGTGTGATAAGTGGAATTTTATACCACTTAGAACGTCTTATAATAGCTTGAATTGGTGTCTTGAAATCGAGTATTTTGTGTATTTGATGCGTTTTTCTAGTGTTTGTGCATTTCAGGGTATTAGTTGCATTTCGGGGGAGAATTCATCAATAATAAGCCTTGGCATATGTTCAGCATTGCAAGTGGGAAGAGAGGAGCAGATTATAGCGAAGAAACGGAGCAAAACAGACTATTTTTCCAGAAGGGGTCTGAGCGCCCGCTCAGCTATTCTGAGCGGCCGCCCAGGGTCGTAATTTCAGATTTAATATTTTAGACTTCTAATTCTGTTTGGCTTCCAACTTCTGAGTAATCTGGGATTTATGGGACTCCTATATAAGTAGATTTCAGAGACGTTTCACTAAGGTTGGATCGTGGTATTAATCAAGGAGCGAAGGAGATAAGGAAGAAGACCGTTTTAGCACACCGCAGCGGAGAGGAAGCATATCTTCTTGTGATTCTTATTTCGTTGTAACGTTGGATGCTAGTTTTCTTTACTTTGAACCTATTTACTCTTGTGACTTACTCTGGTTTAATATAATTAGTTTAGTTATTATTCTCTTATATTTATTTTATCATGTTTTCATATGAACCCATGATGACGATGAGTGCTATTATGGGCTAATCGTGATCATGGGGTCGTAACGGATTTACTATGGAATTTTTTAGTTAGTTCTTTAATACCTTAGTGTGTGATGATTGTATGATATCTAGTATTGGTTGTGATTATTCGTCTTATGTGCGTCGCGAACATATAAGATAGGGTGTTAATCTCTTGTGAAGCGACGGTGGATCTTGAGATTTAGAACTTGCCATACTAGCATAGGTTCATGTACGAGTATGCATGATTAGTGGGTAACTCTAACCGTTTTATTCGCCCTATGTAATCAAAACGGATAACTTGTTCTTAAATCGTTATGTTGTCAATTTATGTAGAAATATAGGGACTCAACATAATTGATGCCTATTCAACTTCTATCTTAATTGTGGATGTTTGGTAGAATGGTATTAGTAAAATGAAAGTTGGCTTTTATCAGTTTCGTGTTATTCGATTAATATCATCACTGTTGCATGCTAAGGGTAATAACAATGACTATTGAAGGAAGTAGTAATGAAGTTGTGATCTCATGAGTGTTTTAATATTGTTAGTTCAAGTGATAATTAAGTGGTTAATTTTAGTAGTTAATTGTAGCTAATAATTAGTTTATCAAATCTAAGTGTTATTGTCTTAACATTGAGAAGCAATCATACATTGGTGAGTGAGTTTAATTGAACATAATTAGTCTGAGTCTCTGTGGGAACGAACTAGAAAGTATTCTATATTACTTGCGAACGCGTATACTTGCGTGTATTATTAGTGCTTGTTTTCGCCTTAACACTTTCCTCACTAATATTTTTACAATTATCGAACTAATTACTTCATCGCACTGTCCTTCAAAGAAATTCCAAGGCAATTATATATTACTCAACTTCCTTCAACTTAAGTATTTTCTTCCTCGTATCTTTACACAAGGTGGATCTACTTTATCTTTTTGGCTTATTAACTTCTTTCTTCACATAATTGGATGAGCTTCTTATCTTGCTTCTTTCTTTCGCAACTTACCCTACTACTGGCTTCCATACACTTTACTATCCGCTTCTCCTGAATTAATATTTGCCTTATGAAAGGACAACCAATTCGTTACTAAAATCATGTCAAACTCCTATAGCTCAAAGGGTGTCAGATTAGCTACACTACGTCCAAATTTCTAAACACTCGATCTTTTGGTCACTCCGGAAGTTCTGCCTCTAGCCGTGCTGGATATTGGCCCTTGGGATGTAGTACCTTGAGTAACCATTCCACAATTCCTCGCAATATATCCAATCTTCCTACAATGGTAGCGAATAACTCCTGGATTTTCTAGATTACCCTCCAACGCAGCATGACCTTTATGACTACATTTGAAACATTGAACATTCTTTGTTTTTAGATATGGAAATCACATCAGAATCTAACTTACTCTAATTGGAACCGACTTCTATCTAACTGACCATTAGTTGGTACAATTAACCAACTCCCTCTTTTAATTAATCAATTGGAGTATCATCTGAAACACCTCTAACATATCATAGTATACATTGTATCTTTAAAAGTAGGGTATTTTCCAAAAATTTGGGCAGCATTTCCTCTATATTGCTGACTACCAGTCGGGCTCAAGCCGACACCAACAATCAACCAACAACCATATCAATCCATCAACGTCAACCAAACCACCAACAAATATATTAACCATCTTTACCATTCAACTCCACGATTCACATTACTGTGACACTAACATGTTAATAACCATATGTATCACTAACCAACATAATAAAATGAGGTTGGCTATTTCAGCCACATCTACCAACAAGCAACTTCGCAAACTAGGTCAACTTAAGGACCTCTGCTAGGCATACTAGTCCAAGTTTCAGCCAACCATTCTTCTAAAGGCAGTTCCCTATCATTTGCCATAGACTCGACAACCACTGAATTAACTCTTCTAAGATAACAACCTTTTCGAATGGGTCACAAATCCTTTCTGCTGCCATTATTCCAAAATAACAACCGGATACAGAACTTTTATTTCTCCTAACGGTCAATTCTTCGTTTACTTTCCATAACTAGGACGGTTTGATCATGGTGGTTACCGAAGGAAAGTCATTGCCATAAAATACCAAATAAAATTCCGAAATCAAGATGATTGATTCTAAAAGAAACGTGAAGGAAATAAGGATATGACTGGGAGTAACCATACAAGTACGTAAGATGGCCAATCTTAGTACCATATAGTTTACAACACATAATTCGGTGGCGTCCCACCAGACCATTTGTCACACAAACATATAGTCACATCATATGTATTATTTACCCCAATTAACCGATAGAACCTCCGAGGAAAGAGATATAATGGTTCAAGGTATAAATCTCAATACTGATCCACATTTACTATGAGACTCGGCTGTCATGACAGCCGCTGACTATTACCCTTCCACCTGAACTTTCACGGTCAGATTCGCTTGCTCGAGAAAAGAAACTAGAAACCTCAACTAGACATTGCCAATGATACCTATATATAAGGGAGATTTACTAAAAATCTAGGGCAGTTCCAGCCAATCCCCAACAGACATCAGGGTTACGCCTTTGAACCCTTGACTAAACTCACAGACTCGCTCATTTGATTGAGTTGCTGACTCATATCTATATAGAATAAACCTTCTTGCACTCTTTTGACTCTATTCATAACCTAAATCAAGAACTCAAACCTGTAGCTCTGATACCAACTGTGACGGCCTCAACCCCGGGGTCAGGAGTTGACGTCACCAACAACAATACTAATAAACAATATAACCCAAATTATTAATTATACATAATCTCGACCCCTTTACCAAGACCTTTTCCAGGTTTAAGTACGACTTAGGTTACAACCATCACAAAACCAACTTACTCAAGACAATCCAAACAATACTATCTTTATTCAGCAACTCAACAGACCCGCTTGGGTCCAACACAACTACCTCAGAGGAGCCTGACATGGAAGGAACTGGAACTCTGCCCTGACTACCACGGGAGAATCCCGTAGGCATCTGAAATATATATATAAAACATTTTGCAAGGGTGAGCAATCAATTGCTCAGCAGTACCACTATATGAATAATAATCAAAAACAGTTTTATGATAAACAATTATAGGAACATAAATCATAACTTGCTAGAAAACAAGTAAAACATGTGTGAATTGGATATCAAAACTAGCATGCTCTGTAAAACCAAATCATTAGTTGTGTGATGTGCATAAATATCAATTTCAATTTTAGCATGCTTCTTTTGTTTTCAAATCTTCTGTCCCATCGCAGGACTCATAAAACCATTTGTCCCGTTACGGGGACCCAAAATCATTTGTGCCGTTACGGGAACCATAAAACTTATCCCATCACAGGATAAATAAAACTTGTCCCATCACACGACCTATAAAACTTGTCCCATCACAGGACCTATAAAACTTGCTCAGATATAAAAGTATTGGATGATCCCTGGTGAGACAGCTGATCAGGCTATCCTATGAAACTTGTTCCGGAACTCAGAGACTAGCTAGGTCTCTGTCACGCTGGACTGGTGGTTATAATAGGGTGCGCAACCACTTCGCCTCTTACGCTAACTTCCAGGCCGTTACAGGCCTTCTGCACACATGCATCCAATTATCTGATCATTTTTATCCATTTTTCCAAATCACTTACCTATCTCTTGTCAAAACAATTATAACACAGCACATTTTCCAAAAAAATTTCATTTTATTCAAAACTTAGAGATAGGCATTTTCAGAGGTTACTTTTCCCCCAAAACACAAGTTAATAAAACAATTTGAAACCCAAGGGATACGTAACTTAAATCGTTCTGTTCCAATACGAGAATAAAACAACATTATATACATATATACTGAACCGTAAAAGATTTGTTCAGGGGTACTTGCCTTGCAGAGCTTTACAACTAATACCGATTGACATTGAGCCGACACGGACGCTCAGGCTTTAACGCCTAACCGCTAGATTACCCTGGATTCGACTTCAACACTCAGGTCCTTCGATTGGAACTGTCCACTAGGCTATCCAACGCCAACTCTTGGGCTTTCCGACTAGCACCTACAAAGTCGAAACACCCTAACTTAGACCTTCGATTATGCTTGACATATCCTCGCTAACCATCTACCCGAACGTTAAAAAACCCGACTCATAATACTTCATATAATAATACACGTACCAATTAGGGTTCACATCTTCGAAAGTCAGTTCGGTGTTCGTTTTCAAAAAATAGGTATATTTATCCTTTTATGAAACTAGGGTTATCGATTTTCGTAAAATATTTCATCACAACACATAATCAGATTTCGTATAAGGTACGTTAATATAACTGATCAACATTCCGATAGTCATTGGGTACGGCCTCGTATTCCCGTAATTTAATTTCCCGGAAATCGGGCAGCACCTCCTTTGATTATCGGCTAACCCGTCGAACGTCCCGACATCAAATCAATCACATCTAATTCAAACCAACCACAATACAATTCCCAACCACCGATTCCAGTCCAACACTGACAATTCACAAACATCAATTAAATACACTTATTATTCGTTATTATTCGCATTTTTATGTCTTAACTCATATTTTATAATTTTATTCGCAATTTGCATTTTAAATCGTATTTTGTATTTTAAATTGTAGGACTCAGAAATATTCATCATAGTCCACCGTCGGCTCGCCGAAGCTCATCGCCGACGGCGGTAAAAATTCGCGGGTACCCTATAAATTGGGTTTCCAACGCGAATATTCTACCGATTAATTTCCTGAATAATTGAAATACTATTCGATTAAATCATCAAATAATTTCAGTCGAATATTACAAAAGAAATATTCAGTAACCAGAAATCGAAAAGTACAGCAACCCTGGCCCACGCGCACACGCGCGGCCAGAAGAAGGAACGAGGAAAAACCCCAGACAACACGCAAAGAATCATCATCGCAAACAACACAACCATCACAGACTTACACACATAGCCATAAACATATATATACATAACTATATGCACACAGGGGCCGGGAAACACGCCACCGCCGTCGCCTTGCTGAAGAGCCGGCGGCAACAGGGCGGCGAGGATAGGTATGGAAGCAAAAGAACCAGACAAGAAAAAGAAATTTCCAGGAGGATTAATCGAGCGGAAGAAAAGGAAGAGAGGTGAGGAAAAACGAAAAAGAGAGGAGAGGTTGTAAAGAGAGAGAGATGGAATCGAGATGAGAGAGGGGGTGGTTACAGGGCTGTATGTGTGTTTTTATTTATTTTTATTTTTTTTAATCCGCATCACGAACTCTGAAATGCCCGCAAAACACGAAACACGTATATTTAAACGGGCCAATACGAGTAAAATAATTCTAACATTTTACCAAAATAATTTTTAAAATTAGCACAATAATTAACAATTAACTAAACAAAATTTTTAAAGATTTTTAAATCATTTTTACAGGACACATCGGACCCGCGTTTTATAATTAAACGAAACCACGCGCGAGTCAAATAAATCCCAAAAATTTCTAAACCAATTTTAAAATTCTCGTAATATTCCAAACTTAATAAAATATGAGTTTCATAATTTTTGAAGAATTCTAGAATTAAATACTGATTTTACAATTATACAATCAGAAAATCATTTAAGGGTAAATAATCAATAAAATATTGATTTCTCAATTTTAAAAATTCCGAAAAATAATAAATAAAATTATGAAGCCATAAAAATGATTTTAGAGATAACCCAAGTATTTATGGAAATAAATCCCGAATAAAATCACCTTTAAATATAAAAGTGAAACGACACAGCTTCACAACGAATTACACAATTGATACTCGAACACCAACGATCACACATAATTAACAACAAAATAATATCCATTTGAAAGCACCCATACACATATTTTAAATATTTACTTATTCAATAATTACACATTTAAATAATAAAAATATACGAGTCGTTATAGCATAGATTTTGCAAACATATTATTCCACATAGGCATATTGTATGGCATTTGAGGCATACTAAATGCAGCAAAATAAGGATTATTAACATATGGAATGTTTGCAAAATGTGCATGTGGATTCTGTTGACACATAACAGACATAGCATGTAGTGGTGACATAGACATGTTAGGCATGGAAGGAGTTAAAGGCATGGGAGTATTTTTAACAGATTTGCAGTTAGCAGATAGATGATTAACATTACTACAATGCACATAACTTTTTCTAGGAGCATACTTATCAGGTGTGTAGTTGTTGTATTTATTAATCCCTACCTTCCCATTTCTATTAGATTTTCTTTTAGTTTCCTTTTTATCCTCAACCAACTTAAGCCTATTTTTCAACTGATCTAAAGTCATGTGTCCTACATTCACCTTACTGGCATCTTTGGTTGTGCTAGCTTCTCCTTTGACAAAGTTCTTGGAAGTTGAACCAAACTTTTTACTGAGATTTTTCAAATTATCCTTTTTAGAGTCATTTGAATGTTTCAACTGATCAGCCTTCAACGGATGCTCCTTTTCTTCCTTCAACGGATGACTCTCATCATCCGTTGATTCCACATCCATTGACAGTCCATCAATTAATTCCATTTCCTTTTTGTTTTTCTTCCAGGCATTCTCACAGAGTGATTCAATTCCTTGAATCTTGACAATTTGAGCATTAACATCCCTAGATTTTTTCCAGGCCTTGATTACCTCTTGCTCACGTTCTAGTTGTTTAGAAAGAATTTCTACTTTCTTAACAGACTCTTCTAGTTCACTCTCAACAGATAAGTATTTGATTTTAATATTTTCAAGCTCAATTACCTTACCCTCTAAAATAACATTCCTATCACTTAAAAATAGATTATTCTCTTTAATTCTCATGTTCTCTTTAGCCAGTGATTTAAGGAAACACGTAAATGATATAATTCGTTGGACATATCATTTATAGCTTTATTGCATTCATTTTTAGAAAGCTGAGAGAGGTCAGTAGTGATTACTTGGTTGCTTGATGAACTAGTTTCATTTTCATCAGAATTAGCCATCAGGACTAAGTTGACATATTCCATATCATCATCTTCATTGGCTCCATTAGCTGCCCAGTCATTTTCCTGAGTCAGAAAAGCCCTTTCCTTTTGTTTGAGCAATTCAAATTTTTTTTTGTAATCCACTTGCTCAAATTTCTTCTTTTCAAAAGCTGGCTTTCTGCATTCACTTGCAAAGTGTCCACTTGTGCCACAATTATAACACTTGAACTTAAACTTGTCCACCATGTTCTTGTCTGGCTTAGTGGCTCTAGTGTTTTTCTTGAATTTCATCTTTGCAAACCTTCTGGACAGAAAAGCCAGATGTTCATCAACATCATCAAAGTCATCTTGACTGGAATTGTCTTTAACCTCAGCTGCTTGCTCCTTTCCCTTGCTTGATTCTGATTTGCTTGTGCCAATTTTAAGTCTTGGCATTGTCTTTTCTTCATTCCTGGCTCCAGTTCTCTCATTTTCAGCTACAAGTGCAACTGATCCACCTTTTCTCTTTCCCTTCTCCCACAGCTCATCTTGCTCCATCTCAAGTTCATAGGTCTTCAAAATTCCATATAATCTTTCAAGTGTGAAGTCCTTATAATCTTGAGAATTCCTTAGTGAAATAGTTATAGGCTTCCATTCCTTTGGTAGAGACCTCAGAAATTTTAAGTTGGAATCCTTGACTTGGTACACTCTGCCATACAGCTTCAATCCATTCAACAGTTTCCGAAATCTATTGAAGGTATCATTCAATGATTCTCCTTCTTCAGAATAAAAATATTCATATTGTTGAATGAGAAGCTGCATTTTGTTTTCTTTAACTTGTTCAGTACCTTCACAGATAAGTTGTACAGTATCCCAAATTTCCTTAGCAGTTTGGCTGTTAATGACATTATCAAACATATCTTTGTCTAGGCTATTAAACAGAATGTTCATGGCCTTCTTGTCCTTGTGAACCTCTTCAATATCTTCATCAGTCCATTCTGCTTTTGGCTTGGGAATAGACTGTCCAACAGGAACTGTGGCAGTGGCAGCTATGGCCACTTTGTGAGGGATGTGAGGACCATTCTCAATGCAGTTTATGTAGCTTTCATCTTGAGAGAGAAGATGTAGATGCATCTTCACTTTCCAGTGATGATAATTATCTCTTTTCAGGATTGGAATCTTCACTCCAATATCCTTCTTACTCATGATGTTAGTAGAATAGATCTTTAAACTCTTTGTATGTCAAGAGCTTGCTCTGACACCAATTGTTATTCTCAAGGAACTAACAATGAGATTTACAGAAGGGGGGTTGAATGTAAATCTCAAAACTTTTTCAAGTTTTGAGCAGTTTCAAAAGCTAAGTGTATGATGAATAGATGTGTGTGAATTGCTTTGAGGAGGTGCAGACAGATGTATATTCAAGACACAAATGTAAAGAACACAAAGACTTTAAAAACTTTTCTGGTGGATTTGTTGTTCCACCAGAGATGTGTATTTAAGAAAATCTGTGATACAAAGAATTGTTCACAGCTGCTTCCTAGTACAAACTAGATGATTTTCTCTCTATGTTTTTGTAAACAGCTTTGGAAAATTCACATCTAATTACTAGCTGCAACTTGGTTTATATATCACCAAGTTTACAAGTGAAGATAAAGACAAAAATACAATCATAAAATAGTTCTTCACATGTTTCTTCTTCATTTCTCTATCCAATGCAATCTAAGATAATCTGTGAATCTTTGAATACTTCCTTGTTTGCACCAGAATGGAAATGCTGATTTTTCTTGATTCCTCCAAGAGGCTACCACATTCCAATTGTCTCTGTCAACCCATGTGCCTCTGTCAGCTTATGAATTGTCACTATCAACTGCTATAGAACCGAGCATCCGTTGAAGCTTTCATACGTTGATGGCTTTATCCGTTGATGCTTTAACAGTTAAAGCTTTATCCGTTGATGCACTCATCCGTTGATGGATGTTATCCATTGAAGCTTTAGAGACATCCTTTGAAGCTTTGTTTCTCATCCGTTGAAGGCCTTTAATCTATCAATTGATATTACTTCATTTATACAAAATTACAAGGCATGACATATTTACAATTAGCCCTCCTATTTGCATATCCACTAGTAGTCAACATGACTTATAATTTCCCACAACTTCTAAGAATTATAACTTAAATACAGAGACTGAAATGTGCTACAATACTAAACTTATTTCTAAGTAAAGCTACTCCATCAACGGATAGCCAAAGTGGTCTTATCCGTTGAGGCTACAAACACTAGATTTCTACTTAAGTGTTTTGTTTAACTTATCATCAAACTAATACATATATTCCTAATAGTGATGCTTCTCATAAGGGATTACATTGTGTGTTGATGCAGCAAAATAAAGTTATTGCCTATGCATTTAAACAACTGAAACCTCATGAGCCGAAGTATCCTACTCATGACTTGGAACTAGCAGTAATAGTATTCGCTTTAAAGATTTGGAAACATTATCTATACGGAGAAAGATGCGAGATATATACGGTCCATAAGAGTTTGAAATACATATTCACACCGAAGGAACTTAATATGAGCCAACTAAAATGGTTAGAGTTGGTCAAAGACTATGATTATATGATTAACTATCGCCTAAGAAAAGTAAATGTAATGGCAGACATATTAAGAAGAAAGGAGAGATTGGATATGTTGGTTGTGCTAGAAGAGCTATATAAAGGATTTCAGAAATTGAAATTGGAAGTTAGAATTTGTAATCCAAATGAAGCAAGGATGTATAATATGATCTTTCAGCAAAAATGTTTAGAAAAGATAAAGAGATGTCAAGAGGAGATAAAGGATTAGGATGTGAGGAGAGTTATGTATTTAGAAGGATGATCAAGGTATTCTTAGATTTTCTTCCAGAATTTGGATTCAATCAGTGACACAGTTGAAGAATGAAATTTTACAGGAAACTCATCATTCTAGATATTCAATCCATCCAGGAAGTGTCAAGATATACAGAAATTTAAAGAAAAATATTGGTGGCCAGTTATGAAAAGGAAAATTTCAGAATGGATTAGTAGGTGTTAGGCATATCGATGAATTAAAGGGGAGCATCAGAGATCTAGTGGATTATTGCAACCATTAGAGATGCAAAATGAAAATGGGAGCATATTGCTCTGGATTTTATAGTCGGAATACCAAGGACAAAAGCGAACCATAACGCCATTTGGGTTATAGTGGATAGACTAATTAATTCAGCTCATTTTCTACCTATTAATGAAAGATTTTCATTAAACAAGTTGGTTTATATGTAATTGAAGGAGATAGTAGTTCATCATGGAGTTCCCGTGTATATTGTATTTGCCCAAGATTCAAGATTTAATTCAAGGTTCTAGAATTTTTTTTAGGAATGTTTGAGAACAAAGTTGAATATGAGTACAGCTTATCATCCACAGACTGACGGCCAAAGCGAAAGAACGATATAAACAATTGAAGATAAATTATGTGTTTGTGCCATTGGTTTTAGAAGAAATTGAGATAAAGTTGGGAAACGTGAGATACTTGGACTAGAGTTGGTGCAACAGATTAAGGAAGTTTTCGAAATTATTTAGAAAAGGTTAGGTGCAACACATGATCATCAAAGGAAATATGCAGATCAAGCTCAAAAGAACATGGAGTTTGAAGAAGGAGATTTAGTATTGTCAAAAGTGTCACCGTGAAAGGGATTACCCAGGATCGGAAAGAAAGGAAAGTTGAGCCCTAGATACATTGGACCTTTTGAAATTTTGAAACCTGTCGACAAGGTAGCATTCGAATTGGCTTTACACCCACATATGGAACATACTCATAATGTTTTTCATGTGGCAATGTTTAAGAAGTATAATCCAGAATTCTAGGCATGCGATAGAGTATGAGCTGAAAGAACTTTAGGAAGAGTTGTCCTATGATGAGAATCCAATAGATATCATAAAAAAGAGAGAGAAACTGTTAAGGAATAAAGTTATAAAATTAGTAAGAGTATTGTGGAGAAACCCAAGGGTTGAAAAGTCAACCTGGGAGTTAGAAAGTGATATGCGTGAAATGGTAACCTTAGTCATTGCTTAAGTAATTTTGGGGACAGAATCCTTTTAAGGGGGAAGGATGTAATATCCGAGTTATGACGTGTAATTATTTTTGTCAATAAATAAATATTATGTGATTATTATGTGAATTTTGGTGAATTATCTATTAATTGGTATTCGTGTTTGGATGTTTAAATGTGATAAAATTTGAGTATTTTAATTTTTATATATCTAGAATAAAGTATAGATAATTTTAATATTTTTTTATTAATTTATATGTTACTATATGATTTTATAAAAGATTTATGGATTTAATAAATTAATTTTTCGAGAAATCATAAAATATTTTGTATAAATGGGAATCGTCCGACTTCAACTATTTTTACGTTTTTACAACCAGGAAGTCTCGGGAAAACTCCTTTTTAACCTAATTTGATTATTCTGAGCATTTTCCGTGTTTTAACTTTTTCAATCCGGAGTACGGTTTTACCCGTGCAGGTCCCGCCATAAATTTTACAATACAATATTCGTTTCGGTAAATCGATAAAACCCGTATTTTCGAGAAATGTGATATTTTGATTAAACTATTATATTATCTTCTCGTAATTCATGTAACCAAAGCGCTGAGACCAAAACCGTATTTACAAAAAGCCTGGTTTTGATAATTATCCTAAAACCGGTACCGAATTGGATCAGTTTTGTTAATACTTAATGATTGAGTATTCTATTTTTATATCCGGTATGATTCAGCGTGGTACCAATATTCCGTAAATATAAATAGCCAATACAGTATCTTATTATGTACGAATAATCAAAATCAGACATTAAAAATAGATAATTATCCAAAGAAAATATAATTAATTATCGCGTTCTTCAAAATTAAACGAGGATTTGAAGGCGTTATCAAACTCCGATTTGGGCGTTCAAGTAGTCGAATCGAAGCTCTTGATGAGTACAATCAAGTTCTACAATCCATACCATTGCAGAAAAATCAAGTAATTTTCTTTTTATTTTATTAAATTCAAATTTAATTAGATTTAAATTAGGACTTTTGATTTTGATGTTGTTTATGTGATTTGATGATTGCATGTTATAGAGAATTGAATTCCGAGCATTTTGGTATATCATATGCTTGATTTGGAGTTCAATAACGTGTTTAAAATTGAGTTTGATTCTCCGAATTAAATTTTAGGCTTTGAATATAGTATGAATGTTCTTAATTATTTTTGGGCGTTTTTAATCCAATGGTTATTATCTTAATTCATTTATACCTTTAAGTAGATCGTTGAAAGAGCAATCGATCTCATGAACAGAGGATTCTTGGTTTGTCCTGAACGGAAAAAGTCGAGCTCGCCGGTTTTTAGATCGATTTGGCCGGAGTTCGTGTTCTAGGGGTTATCTGTAATGTTTGACGCATAGGTTGTGTTCCTGTAAGAGTTTTGAATGATTCACTGTTAAAAACCGAAGCCACACGATCAGTTTTTGGCAGGATTTAAGGTCTCCGGAGTCCGTCGATGGCCACCGGAAACTGGGTTCATCCCCAGAATTTGGCGGGTTCATCCCGACCTGGTTAACCCGGCTCTTGACCCCTTTTCCTGATGATATAACCCCATTTTGATCCATTTTAATCTTATTTCATTTTACAAAAACTGTTTTTGGATTCTCTATTTAAACTAATTCAGAAATTCATTATTTAATTTCTCAAATTCATTTTTAATTCCAAATATCATTATTTTGATTCTGAAAATTATTTTTAATTCAAAAATAAATCCAAATTATTTGTTAATTAATTTTAGTTAATATTCAATAATTAATAATTTAATTAATTTAAATATTAATTGATTAACTGATTTAATTAGTTATTAATTAATTTTAATTGATTATTTAATTAGATTTAAATATTTCTTTTGATTTAAAAATTCTGAAAAATAGTTTTAAGCTTTAAAATATTATTTTAAATTATTTTTAAGGCTCGATAATTATTAATAAATGATTTTAAAGTCAGATTCGGGTATTCAAACCTTGTTAATTATTAATAAAATGATTCTGGTACCCGTTTTATGTTACGACCGGCATTTTATGTAATATTATTTGTGGATTTGGTATAATATTAAAGCCGAATGCAAATATATTCAATTATTGTATGCTCGTGTGAATGAGAATTGATGCGTCTTAAATTTTTATTATGTGGTATATGATTTTTCAAAGCAAAAGTTTATTTATTTCTTTTATTTTTGATTTATAAGGAATATTCTAAGCCTTGGAAAAATTTTCTTTTAAAAGGTATTTTGTTCACAAATTTTGAAAATGATTTTATAAAGTCTCTAAAAATCCAAGTTATTTTATGGTATAAATTTTATAATTTTTGAACTTGTGTTTTATTTTATAAAAATAAATCTTTACAAATTTTATTTGTTATAATTAGTAAATTACATAGTTATCCTTGCATGCAAATTCCTTCCATACATTCCAAAAGGGCTAAAGAGTCAATAACCACCACACTAACTCTTATTTCCTAGCCAAATACCTTCTTTACCCTTGCATGCAAATTGAACCAAGTTCAAGTGGAAGGCTAATCATGTCAATTCCTAATTCCACTCACTTTTTCCAATACAAAAACCATAAAACAAGCAAAGACATGATCATTTTCACTCATCACCCACACCACACTCATTTTTCTCTCCCTCCTCCTCCCTCACTCTCGGCCCTCCCTCTCTCACTCTCGGGTTTAGCCGAGAACCACCCCCTACCCATTTTTCTTCATTCCTCAACCAAGCTTCCACTCTTTATACAAGTAAATGTTACTTCCCATACCATGATCACTCATATTTCAAAGAGTTTTGAGTAGAGAGTTTAAGTTTAAAGGTTGCATGTAAAGGTTCTAGTGAAACTCAAAATACAACCTTGATTCTTGTGAGTTTAGGGTTGTTTTTTAGAGGACTACAAGGAATGGAGAAGTGCCAAGTCTTGAGAGGGAAACTCTTGATGATTAAATGGCCATTCCCATCCATTTCATTCGGCCATGACCATATGGGAGTCGAATGAATGGTCCTTAAGACTATTCTTGTTGCTTAATTCAAATTTTTGCATGTTTATGTGATAATGGCTTGAATTTTATGGTGAAAATTTGATAAAACTCTTTGCATGCTAAGTGATCATCTAGGTATAGCTTATGCTTGGCTTACACTGTCAATTTTATGATAGAATATATGTAGAAAATATGTTGTTTTGGTTTGCAAAACCCGAAGACATGCATGCATGTGGATTTCTCTTAGAATGTTATAAGATTTTGATCACTTGGAAAGATTTTGCTAGTGAGCCTTAATTTCAGTAGGAATAATGTGTTAATATTGATTTATGCTTCTTGTTGCATGGTAATAATTCATGGTTATCTTTTAATAAAATTGCATATCTTGTTATTTCAAAAGCATGAAGATTTGTGAGTTATGAAATATGATTTCTTTTGTTTTGCCATGATTGCACCTTAGGTAAGGATGATCTCCACCAAGATTATTTTGAGTATAAGGGAGTTAGTTCAGTAGATCACCATGTTTAAGTCTTGGTTTGAGTATTGGGTTGTTGGTAGTTGAGTTTGTCAAGTCAAAACCTTGGAGAAAGGAGAGTTATAGTTTCTGCAGAAAATCAGTTTAGAACTCTGAGGTTTAGAGTGAGTTTTGACCATGTCATTGATGTGCACTTTGAGGCCCAAGCCACCAGAAGTTAGTATTGGGAGTATATAAAAGGTTTTAGGAGTTGGTTGGAGGTTTGCATGTCATTTGGTTAGGTGCACAAGTAGAATAACAAAATCTATCCAGCAGGGGACAGTTTTGTTGCAACTTAGAAATGGGGAGATTTGACCATGTCATGGGTAGGACCTCATTAGGCCCTGTTGGGCCTTAGTTAGAGGGAGTGTCAAAGAAGTTTTTACAACCATATTTCATAGGATATGAGTTAGAACCATGTGTCACAAGTTAATTCAAGTCAGGGCGTTTTCTGCCCAGAAAAAACAGAGGAATCTTGGACTTTTAGCTTAGGCCCAAGAAGGTCCAAGCCAGGCCCTTGAGCCACATCAAGTTTGGGAGATGCCCTAAGGTCAGGAGAGTCTTGTGTAAAGGTTTTGAAGGAAAACATGTAGTTTAAGAGTGTCTAATGCACTGAAGAAACCATAGTTGTCATTCTGAAATTTGCACCAGTGAGCACTTTCACTTATCGCATAGTTTTAGAACACTTAGGAGTGAGCATTAGGTCGACCACCATAGTTGTAAGATAGTATAAGGTCAGTAGAGAAAAAGTCACAAGTGAGGGTCAATAGGTTTTGGATAGTTTAGTAAAGGCACATCGAGTTAGGAAGCCAAAATTAGGAGACTTTGTCTAGTTTAGCGACCAAGTGACTTAAGTTGTGAGTCGAGATCATCCAAGCCTAGTGTTGCATTATGGTATATATGGTGTTATTTGGTATTAAGATATGATATGAGAATATGTGGCTATGTGTGTACAATTGTAATTTAAAAGTGAATATAAATTAAGTGCGTATAGGCCTAAGTGCCATCCGTGTTTAATTTCGAGTTGTAAATAGGTTAGGATGGTAAGAATATATTATAACGAGGATTATTATTATTTATGTAGGATCTCGAAATGAGGGAAAAATTGCCATAAAGGTCGAGTGAAGCTCCAGTTGTTGCTCCTACCAGTCAGAGCAGACAAGCCTTTCTCAAGGCAAGTGATTCAACTTGACCTTCGTATTTACTGTAAATAGTTCATATATATCGATGCAATTATCCTGAGTCATTTTGATATATTTAAATCAAGCGTATCTTTTGTTTATCTTTGAGTTATATAGGGATGCCATGAACCCTCGAGTACGTATTACAAGTAGTTCAAAAGTCTTTTCATGATAGTTAAATGCCATGATAAAATGAAGAGTTGTTATATTACTTGATTGATCCTCTTGATTAGCATGCTGATGATTCCTAAGTATTGATATGTCATCCTGATACTTGAATCCCTATAGAAACTTACCTTGAATCCTGAAAGCCAGATATTTACCAAAGTGATTCCTCTTTGATTGATACCCCTCTTTCTTATCCTAAAGCTTGACAACTCTGATATATCCTGACCTAGAGATCATTTCTTCATACCTTAACACCCATAGTATTCATGAAGCTTATCTTCTTGATGATCCAACACCTGTACCTTGACGAGAAACCATTGCTTTAAGCCCAGTTTGGCATTACCCCTTCATATTATCCATTAAGCCTCACTAAATTTTCTTGTCCAAGTTTTGACATATGAAAACCTTTTAGTTACCCTAACAGAGTAAAGTTTTGTGAATCATGGCCCTGAGATTTAGTACCATATTTTCCGTGTTTTGAGTTGATCTATAATCCCTTGATAAAAATGTTTACTGTTAAAAGAGATTTTGTTATAGTTCGGCATCAGTTTTTGAAATAAATAAAATGTGGGTTTTCAGTCCCAAAGGGGGATAAATGTTTTCTTTGAATAGTGGATATGGACTGAGACACGAGTCCTTTCCACACTTATATTAGGCTTAAAAGTTGCCTAGGGTTTCCCATTAATGTTTTAGAACCCAGAGAGGTTCGGGATTACTTCGCGGCTGATCACCGGCTGTAATCCGTAGCGTCATAAAATGATTTTGATTAAGACATGATTTTAAAATTGTTTTGATACAAGCAAAATGATGCCATCTCACATAGTTTTATCTCTCGTTATCATTGGTTATGTCTTTCCATTGTCATTCTTTAATGTATATCTCGATTTATGTTTTGTATCGTACTGTTAGCACTTGTTGAGCATTTGGCTCACTTCTTGCTTTACCCTGATATTACAGCTAGCAGCTATGGTCAGATTCAAGCAGACTGCCCGTAAGACCTGTGATGCTGATGCTTATGTTCGAGCTCATGTAGAATAAGTGATAATAGTTGTGTGAGGACTCGGTATTCAAAATCAGATGTAATAGTTGGTAGTGTTGAGCTGTTCCAAACCCTAAACTGTAAGATCTTGGATTTTGGTTGTGTTATTTCTTTTAAAATTTTGTAATTGCTATATTTATTTTGTTGTTCAAGTTGGGGGCGTGACAGGTTTTGGTATCAGAGCTAAGGTTTAGAGTCCCTGGACAGCCCAAATAGGTTATAGGATATGTGTGTAGGTTATAGATAATATGCGAGAGAGTAGGATAAGTAAATTTATTATTAATACTCCTCTTATTGGTTGTCAGCAATGGTGCATTCCTCATCATCCTCTGTTTCGGACGACACTATTGCTTTCACGGTGTATGCTGAGTTGAGGCGCGAGTTCGACATGCTTCAGGGCAAGTACGACCGACTGATAGACCGACTGAAGAATGTGTATCCGGACAGCCGAAACTACGAAGGGAAGCCCAAGGAGCAGATGACTGCGAGACTTTAGACCTTGGTTCAGTACGTCAACACTAGGCTTGAGGAGATGCCAGCACACCGGGACCGCACCAGCCAGTATGTCATTCAGATGGTGGCGGATGAGCTCCAGAGCATTGTGAAGACGCTTCGAGAGGAAAAGACTACCAAGCCCCGTTCAGATGGAGTGGAGCCTTAGTTCTTTCCATTTACCTTTCATGTTGTTGTACCATCATACTCTGTGAAATCCCCAGTTGTTTCCGTTGTTTCCTTTAAATAAGCCTGTTATTCCTAGAATCAGACTTTGTCCTAATCCTATGTATTGTGACCTTTAAAATTTCAATAATTATGTGTTATTGTTCCATTTGCTCTCAACTGTTATTTTACATTTTTATCATCATATCTGCTTAATTTGGAAACTTGACCCCATATGTAAAATAAGAATGCCATGCGATACCCTTGAATCCTTTTATCATTTATATCTGTTTTGACACAACTCTTATTTCAGGATCATGCCTCCCAAAAAGAAGAACCCAACAACCACATCTACCACAGACCCAAATATTCTTCGAATAATGGAAGCTTTGCAACAACAAACCAATGATATAGCTCAACAATAACTAACTCTTCAACAACGAATTGAAAATCAAGATAACCGTGAGCCACACCAACCACCTGAACCACCAGTACCACCTAGACAAATTGTCACTTTCAAGGCTTTTCAGAATGTGAATCCACCTACATTTCATGATACCACTGATCCAGTGATAGCTAACATATGGATCAAGGAGATGGAAAGGGCTTTTGAGTTGGTACAGTTAGGAGACGATCAGAAGACGCCGTATGCTACTTACTTCTTGAAGGGAGAAGTCATCTATTGGTGGGAATCAGTATAAGCTATGGAAGTCACTCAGCAGGTTTCTTGGGAGAGATTTAAGAAGTTATTTGTGGACAAGTATTACCCTAAGTACATGCAGAATCAGATGGAGCTAAAATTTCTTGAGTTGAAGCAAGGGAACATGACTGTATTGGAGTATGAGAAGAAGTTCACTGAGTTGTCAAGGTTTGTGACAAAGTATACTAGCACTGAGGAGGAAAAAGCAAAGAAATTTCAGCAAGGATTGGAGCCTTGGATCAGAGATAGAGTGGCTATGTTTGAGCTTGAAACTTACGCGGGAGTAGTATAGAAAGCTGCTCTGATTGAGAATAATGGGACGCAGTCAAAGAAGGAAAGGGATAACAAGAAGAGGAAGGTTCCATTTTATGGAGAAAAGTTTGAATCAGGAAGTTCACAAGATCGGAATGTAAAGAGGATTGGTTTCCAGAAGGGCGGAAATTTTCAAAAGAAAGGAAATTTGGGTAAAAGGCAAGAATCGAAGGGGAACAATCAGGCAAGCCAAGGGCAAGTTGGAGAAAATAGGTTCCAGAGGCCAGAATGCAAGCACTGTGGAAGAAGGCACCCCGGAGTGTGTAATAAGCTGAGCATGACATGCTACAGGTGCAATCAGAAGGGACATTTGGCAAATGAGTGCAAGATGCCGAAGCCAGGAGTTACGTGTTACAAGTGTGGGAAGACTGGACACATAGCTAGGGAGTGCAAGGCAACCGAACCAGTCAAAGCTCTGATGAATGTGGCAAGTACTAGTGCAAGCGTGCCAGCCGAGGTATTGGCATTACCTCCACCACCTACACCAACCCCGCAAGCAACAACAAGGACATTTGATCTGAAGATGAAGGATGCTGTTCAGAATTCGGAGGTGATAGCAGGTACACTTTTACTCAATAATGTCAAAGCTAAAGTATTGATTGATTCGGGAGCAACAAGATCTTTCATATCAGAAACTTTTGTTGATAAGCTCCAATGTGATAAAATGATTATGAGTGAGGTAGTAAATGTGGTAATTGCGAACCAAGAGAAGATTCCTGTGAATCAATTTTGTCCAAAGTGTGAGATCGATATTTCGGGATATAAGTTTTCAGCCGACTTGATACTCTTCAAGTTGGGAGAGTTTGACATAATTTTAGGAATGGATTGGTTAGGAGAAAATAGTGCTCAGATTAATTGTAAGACTAAGAAGGTGTATTTAAAGACGAAGAGTGGAGAGAAGGTAGTATTTAAGGGGCAGAGGCAAGAGCAACTATTTCTTACAATTGTTCAGGCTAAGAAGCTACTTAGAAAAGGTTGTGAGTCATTCCTAGCTTATGTAGTGGATTCAGAAAAAGGCAGCCCCAGCATGGAAGATATCCCTGTAGTTAACGAGTTCCCAGATGTGTTTCCCGACGAGCTACCAGGCTTACCACCAGATCGACAAATCGAGTTCGAGATCAACCTTGCTCCAGGCACGGAACCAGTTTCAAAGGCCCCATATAGGATGGCACCAGCAGAAATGAAAGAGTTGGCAAGCCAGCTACAAGAATTGTTGGATAAGGGAGTGATACGGCCAAGTACGTCACCATGGGGAGCACCCGTTCTGTTTGTAAAGAAGAAAGACGGGAGTATGCGATTATGCATAGACTATCAGGAGTTGAATAAGGTAACGATCAAGAACCGCTACCCGCTACCAAGGATAGATGACCTTTTTGATCAGTTGAAGGGAGCAAAATGCTTTTCGAAGATTGACTTGAGATCGGGATACCATCAATTAAAGATCAAGGAAGAAGATATTCCCAAGACCGCATTTAGGACCAGATATGGGCATTATGAATTCCTAGTAATGCCGTTTGGATTGACCAATGCTCCGGCCGCATTTATGGATCTGATGAATCGGGTATTTAAGAAGTATTTGGACAAATTTCTCGTGGTATTCATTGATGACATCCTTATTTATTCTAAGTCGGAAGAAGAACATAAGCAGCACCTCTGGATAACATTGGAAATACTTCATCAAGAGAAGTTGTATGCCAAGTTTACCAAATGTGAGTTTTGATTAAAGGAAGTTCAATTTTTGGGGCATGTCATTGGAAATTAGGGAGTTAAAGTGGATCCGGCAAAAATTGAGGCAGTTATGAGTTGGGAGAGGCCAAAGACTCCTACGGAAGTGTGAAGTTTTCTAGGATTGGCCGGATACTATAGAAGATTTGTCAAGGATTTTTCGAAAATCGCCACGCCATTGACCAAGTTAACCAGAAAGAATCAAAAGTTTGAATGAAGTGCAGAATGTGAGGATAGCTTTCAAGAGTTGAAGCAGAAATTGGTAACAGCTCCGGTGTTAGTACTTCCAGACGATCAAGGGAACTTTTTAATATTCAGCGACGCTTCACATAAGGGTTTGGGTTGTGTGTTGATGCAATACAGTAAAGTGATCGCATATGCATCAAGACAGTTGAAACCGTATGAGTTAAAGTACCCAACGCATGACTTGGAACTAGCCGCCATAGTGTTCGCACTTAAGATTTGGAGACATTACCTCTACGGAGAGAAGTGTGAAATATACACGGATCACAAGAGTTTAAAGTACATTTTTACTCAGAAAGAGCTCAATATGAGGCAGAGGAGATGGCTGGAATTGATCAAAGACTATGACTGTTCGATAAATTACCATCCTGGAAAGGCGAATGTTGTGGCCGATGCTCTGAGTAGGAAGGAGAGATTGAATAAGATGATAACATCAAAAGAGTTATCTGAAGAAATCAAGAGATTTGAACTGGAACTTTGTGATTGTGGAAAAGTTAAGGAAGTTTGTCGTGCAATGACTTTTCAGCCAACACTAGTGGAAAAGATAAAGAAGTGTCAAGAAGAAGTAATGAAGAAAGAGAAGAATCAGTTATCTGGAGAGGAGATTAATACTCGAAGGGATGAGCAAGGGATACTAAGGTTCTCTACCAGAATATGGATTCCTCATGTACCTGAATTAAAGAATGAGATTCACCATGAAGCCCACAATTCAAAATTTTCAATCCACCCGGGAAGCACCAAGATGTATCGAGACTTAAAGAAGAACTTTTGGTGGCCAAATATGAAGCGAGACGTGGCAGAATGGGTTGTGAAGTGTTATACTTGTCAAAAGGTGAAGGCAGAACATCAACGACCATGCGGATTAATTCAGCCCCTGAAGATTCCAGAATGGAAATGGGAAAATATTGCTATAGACTTTATAGTAGGACTACCGTGAACGAAATCCGGGCATGACGCAATATGGGTTATAATTGATCGTCTTACGAAGTCGGCACATTTCCTTCCAATAAACGAGAAGTCGTCATTGGACAAGTTGGTTCATCTGTACGTGCGCAAAATCGTACTGAGGCATGGAGTACCCGTATCAATAGTTTCAGACAGAGATCCCCGATTTAACTTGAGATTTTGGAAGCAATTTCAGGAATGTCTGGGCACAAAGTTGAATATGAGCACGGCGTACCACCCACAGACTGATGGCCAGAGTGAAAGGACAATTCAAACAATCGAAGACATGTTGCGCAGTTGTGCAATCGATTTTGCAGGAAGTTGGGACGATCACTTGCCGTTGATTGAATTCTCTTACAATAATAGCTATCATTCCAGTATCGGCATGCCACCATACGAAGCTTTGTACGGGCGAAAATGTAGATCACCAACAAGTTGGGATGAAGTTGGAGAAGGAAGAATTATCGGCTCAGAATTGGTACAACAGTTGCATGATTCAGTCAAGTTAATTCAAAAAAGGTTGCTTGCTGCTCAAGATAGACAGAGGAAGTATGCGGATCCAGCGCATAAGGATGTTCGATACCAAGTTGGTGAAGCTGTGTTGCTGAAGGTGTCACCTAGAAAAGGGTTGTTTAGATTTGGCAAGAAAGGGAAGTTAGCACCTAGATACATAGGTCCTTTTGAAATATTGAGTCAAGTGGGAAAGGTGGCCTATGAGTTGGCCTTACCACCTCAGTATCAGCATGTGCATAATGTGTTCCATGTGTCGTTGCTTAAGAAGTACAATCCTGACGCTAGCCATGTGATAGAATATGAACCTGTAGAAATTCAGGCAGACCTGTCATTTGTGAAGCAACCTGTCAAAATACTCGACTGGCAAGTAAAGAGTCTTAGGAATAAGTCGGTAAAGTTAGTGAAAGTACTTTGGAGGAACCCTAAGGTCGAAGAATCGACTTGGGAGTTAGAGTCTGATATGTGTTCCCGGTATCCTCATCTGTTCTCTTAGATTCTGGGGACAGAATCCCTTAAGGGGGAGAGGATGTTACGACCGGCATTTTATGTAATATTATTTGTGGATTTGGTATAATATTAAAGCCGAATGCAAATATATTCAATTATTGTATGCTCGTGTGAATGAGAATTTATGCGTCTTAAATTTTCATTATGTGGTATATGATTTTTCAAAGCAAAAGTTTATTTATTTCTTTTATTTTTGATTTATAAGGAATATTCTAAGCCTTGGAAAAATTTTCTTTTAAAAGGTATTTTGTTCACAAATTTTGAAAATGATTTTATAAAGTCTCTAAAAATCCAAGTTATTTTATGGTATAAATTTTATAATTTTTGAACTTGTGTTTTATTTTATAAAAATAAATCTTTACAAATTTTATTTGTTATAATTAGCAAATTACATAGTTATCCTTGCATGCAAATTCCTTCCATACATTCCAAAAGGGCTAAAGAGTCAATAACCACCACACTAACTCTTATTTCCTAGCCAAATACCTTCTTTACCCTTGCATGCAAATTGAACCAATTTCAAGTGGAAGGCTAATCATGTCAATTCCTAATTCCACTCACTTTTGCCAATACAAAAACCATAAAACAAGCAAAGACATGATCATTTTCACTCATCACCCACACCACACTCATTCTTCTCTCCCTCCTCCTCCCTCACTCTCGGCCCTCCCTCTCTCACTCTCGGGTTTAGCCGAGAACCACCCCCTCCCCATTTTTCTTCATTCCTCAACCAAGATTCCACTCTTTATACAAGTAAATGTTACTTCCCATACCATGATCACTCATATTTCAAAGAGTTTTGAGTAAAAAGTTTAAGTTTAAAGGTTGCATGTAAAGGTTCTAGTGAAACTCAAAATACAACATTGATTCTTGTGAGTTTAGGGTTGTTTTTGAGAGGACTACAAGGAATGGAGAAGTGCCAAGTCTTGAAAGGGAAACTCTTGATGATTAAATGGCCATTCCCATCCATTTCATTCGGCCATGACCATATGGGAGCCGAATGAATGGTCCTTAAGACTATTCTTGTTGCTTAATTCAAATTTTTGCATGTTTATGTGATAATGGCTTGAATTTTATGGTGAAAATTTGATAAAACTCTTTGCATGCTAAGTGATCATCTAGGTATAGCTTATGCTAGGCTTACATGTCAATTTTATGATAGAATATATGTAGAAAATATGTTGTTTTGGTTTGCAAAACCCGAAGACATGCATGCATGTGGATTTCTCTTAGAATGTTATAAGATTTTGATCACTTGGAAAGATTTTGTTAGTGAGCCTTAATTTCAGTAGGAATAATGTGTTAATATTGATTTATGCTTCTTGTTGCATGGTAATAATTCGTGGTTATCTTTTAATAAAAATGCATATCTTGTTATTTCAAAAGCATGAAGATTTGTGAGTTATGAAATATGATTTCTTTTGTTTTGCCATGATTGCACCTTAGGTAAGGATGATCTCCACCAAGATTATTTTGAGTATAAAGGAGTTAGTTCAGTAGATCACCATGTTTAAGTCTTGTTTTGAGTATTGGGTTATTGGTAGTTGAGTTTGTCAAGTCAAAACCTTGGAGAAAGGAGAGTTATAGTTTCTGCAGAAAATCAGTTTAGAATTCTGAGGTTTAGAGTGAGTTTTGACCATGTCATTGATGTGCACTTTGAGGAACAAGCCCAGAAGTTAGTATTGGGAGTATATAAAAGGTTTTAGGAGTTGGTTGGACGTTTGCATGTCATTTGGTTCGGTGCACAAGTAGAATAACAAAATCTGTCCAGCAGGGGACAATTTTGTTGCAACTTTGAAATGGGGAGATTTGACCATGTCATGGGTAGGCCCTCATTAGGCCCTATTGGGCCTTAGTTACAGGGAGTGTCAAAGAAGTTTTTCCAACCATAGTTCATAGGATATGAGTTATAACCATGTGTCACAAGTTAATTCAAGTCAGGGTGTTTTCTGCCCAGAAAAAACAGGGGAACCTTGGACTTTTAGCTTAGGCCCAAGAAGGCCCAAGCCAGGCCCTTGAGCCACATCAAGTTTGGGAGATGCCGTAAGGTCAGGAGAGTCTTGTGTAAAAGTTTGGAAGGAAAACTTGTAGTTTAAGAGTGTCTAATGCACTCAAGAAACCATAGTTGTCATTCTGAAATTTGCACCAGTGAGCACTTTCACTTATCGCATAGTTTTAGAACACTTAGGAGTGAGCATTAGGTCGACCACCATAGTTGTAAGATAGTATAAGATCAGTAGAGCAAAAGGCACAAGTGAGGGTCAATAGGTTTTGGATAGTTTAGTAAAGGCACATCGAGTTAGGAAGCCAAAATGAGGAGACTTTGGCTAGTTTAGCGACCAAGTGACTTAAGTTGTGAGTCGAGATCATCCAATCCTTGAAAGGAATATGTCCTAAGTCCAATCATGTATGAGGATTTAGGAATAATTTTTCAATAATCTGTTTTGATTTCATTGATATTAATAAAAGACTTGTTTTGTTTTTATTACGTGTTTTATCTATTTAAGTGTTTAAATAAGATATACCATAGTTTAGAGTAAGCAAGTGATTAAATTAGATAGGCTTGACACGAGATCCATGCCTTGTATTTAATCGGGACATTGTAGGGTAGAAGGAGTTTATTGTACGGTAACTATTCACTGAATAGGTTCTTGGTATTCTAAGCAGTGAATTCATATTATCCGGATAGTCGCGATATGCTGAGAAGTATCCCTCACGATGTAGAATAAATGTGATTAATTAATTAATCATATTTAATAAATTAGAGAATTTATATAAATAATGATAAAATAGTTTTATTATTATTTATTTCTACTACCGGCTTAATATTGAACCTACAGGGTCACACCATAAAAAGAGAATGATTTTATGGTGGAGGAATTAATTAATAATGGCTAATAATTATTTATTTGTGAAATAAATAATTAATTGGAAAATTTAATAATTGATTAAATGAGATTTAATTGATTATAAATTAATTAAGAAAAGTTCTTAATAATATTAATTAAGGATTTAATTTTTGGAAATTAAATCAAGAGAGAGAATTATTTCTAAAGTGTTTAGAAAAAGGATTAATAATTAAAAGGTGTTTTAATTATTAATGAGAATAATAAATGGGATAATAATAATATTATTTATGGGAAAATTTCAGCTGAAAATTTTGCTTATATATATACTATTATAGACCCTAATTTTTTTTTAACCCCAAAACCCAAAAAGTTTGGAAAACCCAATTCTCTCCACCTCCTTCTTCCTCCTTAACATCGTTTTCTTGGTGGATACCGGTGGAGTGCTTCACACTTGAGGAGCAACTGCTAAGGATCTCTGATCATTGTCTCCGAATTATTTTAAAGGTTAGATTCGATCCCTCGAATTTTTATTCACGATTTATATGCTTTTATTTGGATTTTATATGTGTAAAAAGTGTTTTGCCATGCCCCCGCTGCGTGTAAAATCCAACAAAGGTATCAGAGCATAGGTTGTATGCATATAGATCTGTGGTAAAAGTTTCAGAATTTTATATGCTTGTATGAATTAATTATGAATTTTACAAGTTATATCATGGATTAATTTTGTCTTATGAGAAATCGTTTCTCAGAATAATTTTGAATGTTGATCTGGGTTCTACAAGTGTTGTAGATCGTCTGGGTATTTTTTTCATAATTTTATGATGTATAGATTTTTTATTATAAATTTTTGAAGTTCTAACAATTAAATTCGTATTAAATAATCATATATATATAATTGTTAGTAAGTATATATATTTACATCTGTTATATACAAAAGACACAGCACATGTTGTTTGCTGAATGCACGAAAAGAAAGAGTCAGGACGGCGGCACGCTGTTCGAGGAGAGAGAAAAATGGCGGCTGACTGAGAAAGGACGGAGGACTGCGCGTGAGCCACGCGCGCGTGGGGCTCACGCGCTGGCGTGCCACGCGCGACGCGTGGTAGACACGCGCTGGTGACGTCGTGCTAACGTCATGCTGACGTCATCAGATGACGTCATGCTGACGTCAGCATAGGGGTTAGGGTGCGTGAAGCGCGTGGGTGCGCGTGGCGGAGTTCAGACACGCGCCTGACAGCGCGTGTGCGCGTGTCGGCGCGTGGGGACACTTCTTTTGGCGCGTGAGGGCGCGTGGTAGCTCAGAATTGGGCGATTTTGGTGCCGTTGGATTCGTCTTTTCGAGACGCTTCTAATGGTATATTATATGATATTTTATGAAATTGTTTCGAACTGTTTATAGCTAACAGAATGTTTTTAAGCTATTTTTGACTGTTTAAATTGCTTTTAAATGCTTCATGTGATACATAGAGATGTATAATGCTTAGACTAATGTGCTAGATGATATAACATTTCTACCTTGATGTTTATTCATGTTTATATATGTGATATATGTTTAGTTTATCATGCGATGATAGATTTAGGTGAACTTAAATGAACATAAGGCGTTTGTTAGACAACCTAGTATAGTGAAATTGTTTCATAACCTTAATAATAATATTATGAATACAATCATGAGATTCTTGTGTTTATGAAACACGTAATTGAATATGAATTTTCGATATGAGAGAAAGGATGATTCTGTCAACAACAGATTTCTATCTGTAAGAAAAGGTTATTAAGTGACGCCTCTTGACAATGCTCCACCCGATCTGGGAATCATCTGATTATTTATTATTGATTTGAAATATTTAATTTAAAAGGAAGAATTTCTTTATAATATGATTATGATTGTAACATAATATAATCCCTCTAAAATTAAATAATATCAAATAGTAATTGGCCAATGATATAACGGGCTTGTGTCGGTCATAGCCTTCCAACATGATAGAAAGTAGTTCTTATTTTTGAATCATTGTCGGTTCGTGCTACAGCCGAGGGCTTTGATTTCGAAATAAGAAATACTTGTCTATTACATAGAGATGTGTACATTGAATAAGAATCTAAAGGTCGGTACGTGCTACAGCCGTGGGCCTTTGGGGACTGATTCAATTGTACGGAATGTTGGGTTAGACTTGACTTAGAATATTGAGTTCATCATGCCACAGCCGAGACTCAATTATTCAAGAGGCTAAAGTTTGATTAGGGAATAACATAAGATGTAATTGACAAGAGTTGTCTGCCTATTGAACATTACATGGCGGTTCGTGCTACCCAAATCGGACAACAATATCAGAATCTGATAAATCAGTCCAAACCGCCCGGGG
Source organism: Apium graveolens (assembly GCF_009905375.1). NCBI lineage: Eukaryota > Viridiplantae > Streptophyta > Magnoliopsida > Apiales > Apiaceae > Apium > Apium graveolens. The sequence goes on from NC_133655.1 coordinate 112,150,439, forward strand.
TCGTGTAATGGAATGTAGGATCCCTATTCCCACTAGCATTATGAATGCTTAATTTTTCACGTAGGGGGTTGAATAAATTAGATAAACTAGTGGGAGCCACTTATGAATAAAGACCCGATTCATATAGTGTTTTGAAATGAAATCAATTATTTGCTAAGTGTTGTTATGTGTTTATCATTTACAGATTTACTTTGTACGTTATGTCTTCTGCACTATCACTCAGGAGCATACTAGATGCTCACAAATTGACTGGTCCTAATTATGCCGACTGGCTTCGAAACTTGAGAATTGTTCTCAGGATTGAGAAGCTGGAATACGTGATTGACTCACCTAAGCCTACTGAACCTGCTAGTGATGCACATAATGATGAACATGTTGTGTATCATAAGTGGATAGATGATGCAAATGTTGCTCAATGCATCATGCTAGCTTCCATGCACATTGAGCTACAGAAGCAACATGAGCATATGGATGCTCACACTATCCTAATGCATCTATAAGAGTTATATGATGTGGCGGGGAGGACAGCTCGATATGAGATATCGAAGGAGTTGTTCGGTTGTAGGATGTCTGAGGGATCATCTGTGAATTACCATGTACTTAAGATGATCAATTTGATTGAACGTCTTGGACAACTTGGTTTTGCCATGGATGGGGAGCTGAGCCAAGACCTGGTCTTGCAATCGCTTCCGAGTTCGTTCTCGCAGTTTGTTGTGAACTTTCATATGAATAAGTTGGATGTCAGCCTGCCTGAACTCCACAACATGTTGAAGACTGCGGAATCGAATTTTGCCCTAAGAAGAGTTATGTTCTTCTAATTGGTGAAGGTTCCAATCCTAAGAAAAGGAAGAGGAACACTTCCAAGAAGAAGAAAGTAGGTGAGAAAATGCCGGTTCCACCAAAAGCTGAAGACCCCAAGAGCAAAGTTGTTTGCTTTCTCTGTAACAAGGTGGGGCACTGGAAGAGGAACTGCAAGGTTTACCTTGCAGAATTGAAGAAGAAGAAGGGTAGTGAGACTACCGCTTCTGATTCAGGTATGTTCATGATAGAAGTGAATATGTCATTAAATCAAATTTCTACTTGGGTATTAGATACCGCCTGTGGTTGTCAAATTTGCAATTTGTTGCAGGGACCAAGGAGAAGTAGGACTCTTGAGGAAGAGGAGGTGATTCTACTGATGGGAAATGGAGCAAGAGTTGCTGCTGAAGATGTAGAATCATTTCATTTACATATGCCTACGGGCAAGACTATTGTTTTAAATAATTGTTATTTTGTTCCCTCGATTGTGAGGAATATTATTCCCATGTTAGACTTGGCTGGATTTTCATTTATTATTGAGAATAATGAATGTTCTATTCTTAGAGATAATATTCTTTATGGACGTGGTGCTTTAAATAATGGTCTGTATATATGTGATATAATTTACTTCAGATTGAACAAACTAATAAAAGAAAAGGGATGATGAAAATCTCACTTCATAGTGGCACTGCAGTCTCCATTTAGTAGACATGGAGAGAGGGCTGCAAATTTGCTAGGAATGGTACATACAGATGTATGTGAACCAATGTCTACGCAAGCTATGGGTGGATTTTCATACTTCATTACTTTCATAGATGATAGATCTGGATTCGGATATGTGTTTGATGAAACACAAGTCTGAGGCCTTTGAAAAGTTCAAAGAATATAAGTATGAAGTGGAGAAACAAACCAAACATAGTATTATAATTCTTCGATTAGATCGAGGTGGTGAATACTTTAATGGAGTGTTTCTAGATTATCTCAAAGTAAATGGTATAGTCTCCCAGTGGACGCCTCCAGATTGGTATCTGAAAGGAGAAATCGAACTTTGTTAGACATAGTTCGGTCCATGATGAGCTATGCAAATCTTCCAGTATTCCTAAGGGGTTATGCATTGGAAACCTCAGCATATTTACTGAATAAGGTGCCTTCCAAAATCTGTTCCTCAAACTTCGTATGAGATATGGAAAGAAAGGAAACCGAGTCTTAAACACGTTAAGATTTGGGGATGTCCATCTTATGTCAAGAAAGTTGACCCAGATAAGCTGGAATATCGCTCCGTAAAATGTAGTTTTGTGGGATATCCTAAAGAGACTTTAGGGTATTATTTTTGCACCGATCATCGGGTGTTTGTCTCTAGACATGCTACCTTCTTGGAAAAGGAGTTTATCCTTGAAGGAAACAGTGGGAGCAAAATTGAACTTGATGAAGTTCAAGAAGCACAAACTACTACGGTTCAAGTGGAAACACCTGTTCTGACAGAACAACCTTTTGTGGAACAGCCCATTCATAGAACAGGGAGAGTGTCTCGCCAACCTGAGAGGTAATATGGCCTTGTCATTGAGAATGACAATGAGTTGTCGATCATTGATGATGACGACCCTGTGACCTATAATGAGGCTATGAGTAGTGTTGACTCAGAGAAATGGCATAGTGCCATGAAATCCGGAATGGAATCTATGTATACGGTATACAAAAGATAGATTATAGCAGATGGCCAGGTGGAGACCTTTAAGGCCAGGCTTTTGGCAAAAGGATTCAAACAAAGGCAATGGATTGACTTTGATGAAACCTTTTCCCTGTAGCCCTGTTAAAATCAGTTCGGATTTTGCTTGCGATTGCTGCTTACTACGACTATGAGATATGGCATATAGCCAGATGGTTTTCTTTCCAAGGAAAATGAAAGCCTAGTGTGTAAGCTACTGTGAACCATATGTGGTGTAAAGCAAGCTTCTCGTAGATGGAACATTCATTTTGATGAGACAATCAAAGAGTTTGATTTTATCAAAAACGTAGATGAACCATGCGTCTACAAAAGGGTTAGTGGGAGCGCGGTAACATTTCTTATATTGTATTGAATTAGAGTTAACACACATAACAACATAGCAGACCCACTCACAAAGCTACTTTATGAAAGTCACTTTGATCGTCATAAACACAAGATGGGTATTAGATACCAGAGTGATTGGCTTTAGTACAAGTGGGAGATTGAAAGGAATATGTCCTAAGTCCAATCATGTATGAGGATTTAGGAATAACTTTTCAATAATCTATTTTGATTTCATTGATATTAATAAAAGACTTGTTTTGTTTTTATTACGGGCTTTATCTATTTAAGTGTTTAAATAAGATATACCATAGTTTAGAGTAAAGCTTTTTATGGATTATGATGAGATCATAATAGTGAGACCTAAAAAGATGATAACTCTAAACTTAAATAGTTCCTGGTCATAGGATTACTAACTGGTAATTAATAATCCGCAAAGATCGGTACATACTATGCTTGCTTCATTATGAAGGATGTCTGTTCTCGTAGACATTTGTGTGGTGACACTATAGCTAGTATGTAGGTGCTTATTATAGAATAAGTTCACTGAACATGACTCGCACAGCTGAACAACAGATGGAGTTCACTCACGTGTTAGCAGTTGTTCACATAGTGATAGCTGTACAAGTATCCTTAGACTTGAGGTCATCATAGTCATCTTGTGTACACTGAACTATGCTTTGGTTTAGTTCTTAGTCTCCAGGGACAATTATTAGGGCTCTACTGGGTATAGGAATTTGTACACGAAGATAGTGTATGATCAATATAGGATCTACCCCTTCCAGTGAAGGAAGCGAATGTTCAAGGCTGATCCACTTATGCTAGTTCAGGAATCTCTGGCCAGAGTGAATGAAATTAGAAAGGAGTTTCTAATTTGCATAGAACTACGCATAGTAAATGGTAAGCAAGTGATTAAATTAGATAGGCTTGACACGAGATCCATGCCTTGTATTTAATCGGGACATTGTAGGGTAGAAGGAGTTTATTGTACGGTAACTATTCACTGAATAGGTTCTTGGTATTCTAAGCAGTGAATTCATATTATCCGGATAGTCGCGATATGCTGAGAAGTATCCCTCACGATGTAGAATAAATGTGATTAATTAATTAATCATATTTAATAAATTAGAGAATTTATATAAATAATGATAAAATAGTTTTATTATTATTTATTTCTACTACCGGCTTAATATTGAACCTACAGGGTCATACCATAAAAAGAGAATGATTTTATGGTGGAGGAATTAATTAATAATGGCTAATAATTATTTATTTATGAAATAAATAATTAATTGGCAAATTTAATAATTGATTAAATGAGATTTAATTGATTATAAATTAATTAAGAAAATTTCTTAATATTATTAATTAAGGATTTAATTTTTGGAAATTAAATCATGAGAGAGAATTATTTCTAAAGTGTTTAGAAAAAGGATTAATAATTAAAAGGTGTTTTAATTATTAATGAGAATAATAAATGGGATAATAATAATATTATTTATGGGAAAATTTCAGCTGAAAATTTTGCCTATAAATATACTATTATAGACCCTAATTTTTTTTGAACTCCAAAACCCAAAAAGTTTGGAAAACCCAATTCTCTCCACCTCCTTCCTCCTCCTTAACATCGTTTTCTTGGTGGATACCGGTGGAGTGCTTCACACTTGAGGAGCAACTGCTAAGGATCTCTGATCGTTGTCTCCGAATTATTTTAAAGGTTAGATTCGATCCCTCGAATTTTTATTCACGATTTATATGCTTTTATTTGGATTTTATATGTGTAAAAAGTGTTTTGCCATGGCCCCGCTGCGTTTAAAATCCAACAAGCCTAGTGTTGCATTATGATATATATGGTATTATTTGGTATTAAGATATGATATGAGAATATGTGGCTATGTGTGTACAATTGTAATTTAATAGTGAATATAAATTAAGTGCGTATAGGCCTAAGTGCCATCCGTGTTTAATTTCGAGTTGTAAATAGGTTAGGATGGTAAGAATATATTATAACGAGGATTATTATTATTTATGTAGGATCTCGAAACGAGGGAAAACTTGCCATAAAGGTCGAGTGAAGCTCCAGTTGTTGCTCCTACCAGTCAGACCAGACCAGCCTTTCTCAAGGCAAGTAATTCAACTTGACCTTCGTATTTACTGTAAATAGTTCATATATATCGATGCAATTATCCTGAGTCATTTTGATATATTTAAATCAAGCGTATCTTTTATTTATCTTTGAGTTATATAGGGATGCCATGAACCCTCGAGTACGTATTACAAGTAGTTCAAAAGTCTTTTCATGATAGTTAAATGCCATGATAAAATGAAGAGTTGTTATATTACTTGATTGATCCTCTTTATTAGCATGCTGATGATTCCTAAGTATTGATATCTCATCCTGATACTTGAATCCCTATAGAAACTTACCTTGAATCCTGAAAGCCAGATATTTACCAAAGTGATTCCTCATTGATTGATACCCCTATTTCTTATCCTAAAGCTTGACAACTCTGATATATCCTGACCTAGAGATCATTTCTTCATACCTTAACACCCATAGTATTCATGAAGCTTATCTTCTTAATGATCCAACACCTGTACCTTGACGAGAAACCATTGCTTTAAGCCCAGTTTGGCATTACCCCTTCATATTATCCATTAAGCCTCACTAAATTTTCTTGTCCAAGTTTTGAACTATGAAAACCTTTTAGTTACCCTAACAGAGTAAAGTTTTGTGAATCATGGCCCTGAGATTTAGTACCATATTTCCCGTGTTTCGAGTTGATCTATAATCCCTTGATAAAAATGTTTACTGTTAAAATAGATTTTGTTATAGTTCGGCATCAGTTTTTGAAATAAATAAAATGTGGGTTTTCAGTCCCAAAGGGGGATAAATGTTTTCTTTGAATAGTGGATATGGACTAAGACGCGAGTCCTTTCCACACTTATATTAGGCTTAAAAGTTGCCTAGGGATTCCCATTAATGTTTTAGAACCCAGAGAGGTTCGGGATTACTTCGCGGCTGATCACCGGCTGTAATCCGTAGCGTCATAAAATGATTTTGATTAAGACATGATTTTAAAATTGTTTTGATACAAGAAAAATGATGCCATCTCACATAGTTTTATCTCTCGTTATCATTGGTTATATCTTTCCATTGTCATTCTTTAATGTATATCTCGATTTATGTTTTGTATCGTACTGTTAGCACTTGTTGAGCATTTGGCTCACTTCTTGCTTTACCCTGATATTACAGCTAGCAGCTATGGTTAGATTCAAGCAGACTGCCCGTAAGACCTGTGATGCTGATGCTTATGTTCGAGCTCAGGTAGAATAAGTGATAATAGTTGTGTGAGGACTCGGTATTCAAAATCAGATGTAATAGTTGGTAGTGTTGGGCTGTTCCAAACCCTAAACTGTAAGATCTTGGATTTTGGTTGTGTTATTTCTTTTAAAATTTTGTAATAGCTATATTTATTTTGATGTTCAAGTTGGGGGCGTGACATTTTAAATCCGAAAAATGTTTAAAAATTCGTATTAAATAATAAAAAAATCATTTTAACCCTGAACCTTCTTTGAAAATATATTTTTATCGAATACCTTGCGTTCTATGTGCTATGTGATATCCGATTAATGTGTTATATGGCTATGTGTTTATTATTTGACTGTTTTAGTCATAACTTTCAATCCGTAAATCGGATTTGGGTGAAATGGAGGGTAGATAAAACCTTATGACGTCTATGTGATGATTAGAATAATATGAGATTGAATATTGATAGATAATTATGATGACTAACATAGTAAGCGAGGCGTAAAAAAAGAAAGAAGGTGATAAGAAAATAGAACTGATGCGTAGAAAAGAAAGCAAGTGATCAGTGAATAGAAGCGAGGCGTAGAAAAAGTAGACAAGTGGTTGTTGAATAAAATCATTAGACAAGTACAAGTGAAGTTGGAATCATTTGTGATAAGGCAAGTACTTCTTAACCTTTCCCGAGATATATTTCAAGCATTTATAAGCTTTCTCGTTACATGTTGCTAGTATACAAGATAATTCTATTTTATATTACAAGTGCTTCAAAACATTCAACTTTGAACCCTGATCACATCATTTGATCTTTGAGCTATAAGCCTTATTCTTTGTAAACTATTGATTTTTGATTTTCCAGAGATTAAACCATACAAATACGATACCACCCCACAAAAACATATACGCCATATACCAAACACTGAAATTGAATTACTTAAGCATACATAGACATATATACCCTATAATACCTTATGACATTAAAGATTCACACCTTTTATAATTATTGAACCATTTTTCATCTTATACCTGATTCTTCAACTGGCTTAAAGTTGTTCTTCATATATATACCTTGATAAACCCTGGTGATACTCATAAATTGCTTTATACTCTGAGATTTTTTTTAATGTTAATCATGATTCTATTTTATTGAATTACAATATTTATCATATTGAATTGTTTTAGAATCGGATAGTTTTCTTTATGTGGACCAGATTCGTGGTCAGACCAGATTCGTGGTCGAATTAGGCAATGTGTTCCTTCGATCCAGTTTATAGAGTAGGATCGTGTGCCTGGCTCGGGGTTAGTGCGTAACTGATCAGCAGCCTAACTTTGGTTTTCAAATTTGAAATGAATATCCAATTCTAATGATTGTTCAACAAGAAACTTGATTCCTCTGAATCATTTCAATTGATCATTGTTTAACCTCAGTTATTACTATTATGACTTGCTGAGCTAGTTAGCTCACTCTTGCGAATCTTTTATATGATTTTACAGTTAAAAAGGAAGTTGTTGGTAACGAGGATTCCCAGTCCAGTGTGTGAGTTAGGATTCCAAGTTAAGTTGGATCGAGTTAGCAGGAGCTTTATATTGTATGTGTGTTGTGAACCCCAAACTACTGACCAGGGTTTGGAGGGCGTCATAATTTATGTTCAAAGTCCCTCGATATAAAAGATTTAGTTGCTCCCAAATAAAATAAAAAATTTACACTGACTGAATTTAGAGAAAGGGTACCTACAATCACATCTGAGTCTTTTATAGCATCCTGAACTGTCATGTTAAAATCCTTGCAGTAGGTGGCTTATTAGAGGCAGCCCTGCTCGCTCCTGAATCTGCTGGTTTGTTCATTGGGCCATCCCTCTTCATGTGGCCCTAGAGTCCACATTGATACCAAGTGGTGGTCGGGCTGACACTAGGGGTTTGCAAAGTACACTTGTTAGAGTTGTGACCCTCTCAACCAAACTTAAAACAGGTTACTGGATTCCCTTTACACTCCCCGAAATGCATCCTTTCACAAGTGTTACATGCTGATAATGGGGGTGGAGATTGGTTGGAATAGGACACTCCTGATTTCTGTTCGCTCTGGCTCACATTCACACCCATGGGTCGCCTAAACCCAGCACCCCTTCCTGGTAGGGACACTGCTCCTCGGTTAAACTTGCTTAGGAAGTTCCCTCCTGCGGAACTTTCACCCATATTTATGCTCTTTTTTTCATTCCTTTCTTATCTCTTTCCTTCTGTATCTATTCACTTCCTGCCACTACAATTGTTTCCTCCTGCACATAAGTGGCATAGTTCGTAAGCTCAAGGATTGCCACCCTATTCAGTATCCACTACTTCAACCCATGTTGAAACCTCCTGGCTTTCTTCTCCTTGTTGTTTACAAACTCCGGCACAAACCTTGACAACTCGGTAAATTTAGCCTCGTACTCTTCTATTGATAAGTTATTATGCTTTAGCTCTAAGAACTTGAGCTCCATCTGGTTCTCCATAAACGTTGGGAAATATTTCCCAGAAATAATTTACTGAACCTTTCCTGAGTTATGATGGCTTCGGTCTCCATATTTTTCTTGGCCTCCCACCTGTAGTTGGCCTCTCCCTTCAGAAGGTAAGTAGCAAAGACAGTCTTCTGTGCTCCATCAATACTCAGAATCTCAAAGGATTTCTCCATTTCCTTTAGCCATACTCTTGCCTCAACCGGGTCAGCAGATCCGTGGAACTCAGGGGCCTGAAGGGACTTAAAAGCCCTGAAAGAGTTTGCCACATCATTGTTGTTTCCTCAAGGAGGTGGTTCGGTTGACGTTCCAGGTTTTGCTTTGTAGTTGCATGAACTGCGCCATGGGATCCATGCCTGGGTTCGCTACCTGTTGCTCAACCTCAGTTTCCCCTTCTTCAGCCTTTATTTCAAATCCTCCAACATCAAACGTTTCCTCCTCTGCTCCATACTGGGAGTCATCCAGTTCAACATAATTCTTGTCTTCCTCTTCACTGTGTTCTTGGTTTCTCCCATCTTGGTTATGGCTCCCCTGGTCCTCAAACCCAGGGTTTGCCCTAGTTACAATTCTTTTTGGTGGCATAATAATGATAAATTTTGGAAAATTCAAGTTAGGTCACAATCATACACATAATATTGTACCATGCATAGTCACTATAATATGGAGAACGTATCTCACAGTTCTATATAAATATGACGGTTTTAGTAGCAAGAAGTGCATAAAGTAATAAGGATAAAATAGTGATCTTGTCATAAAGAACTAAACTGAACCGAAAGGAATCAATTATTTACATAATGCGAGAAATACATAGTCTGATCTGGTCAAAAGTATAACAGTGCTACAGTCATCTGCCCAAAAGTGAAATACATAAGTCTATATGTCTAGTTAGAGAAAAGGATAACTATGTACAAGTTAACTATCCCGGAAAATTGGCACTTTACTAAGGCCTCTAGAAACTAGACTACTAGACTACTATATCACTAATCCTGAATCAAATACAAGAGCGAGTCAACTCCCACACTCTCACCATCATGCGCCTGGTGATATAATTAGTCTACCTCCGGGACACTCTGCCATGCCTGTCTCCAAGAAGTCCTTGGATCCTCATATGAGCCATAAGCTCGATCCTGGTTAACTCACACCTCACAGATCGCGGAATGACAGCTCTCGCCTCAGGGATAGGTGCACGCCTCTGAGCTTTCTCTTCCTCTAGCTCCCCTCCTGGCATCATCTAACATGGCCTCAGCAACGGCCAACCGTGAACCGACAACATCAACTGACTCCTCAATAGGGGCCTCAACATCTAGATCATCTAGGTGCTCAAAATCCTCAGCAACTAGGACCTCCTCCAGGTCCTCATTATCAAAATTCTAGATAACAACTGGCTCTGTCTTCTCTGAGGGGTCCTCCTCATCATCTACATCAGCTAGTGGCTCAGTGTACTCCATGGGATCCTCCTCATCAGTCTCCTTATAAACAAGGGACTCAGTATCCTCTGAGGGGTCTTCCTCTTTAGCAACATCCTCATTAGGCTCAACCTGATCCTCAGTACGTAGTAATGCCTCATCATGCTCCTTCTCATACATCTCTAGATCCTCGATCTCGTGCTCCTACATATTAAGCGAGCTAAGTTACTATCATGATACTTATACGAGTTCCTGTAAGGGTTTTAACTGTCAGCGCTACTTTAAGTAGCTCGACTATGAAATTGGCAAAAGTTCTTATTATCTTTGTGAATTTATTATTATATCGTTGCATCATCCCTGAGGTTTATAACGCTTGGCTCTGATACCAATTCTGTAACACTCCCAGATCTGGAGTCGGGAATCCGGGTTGGCACGGTCATTCTATCCATTAATACTACTTAACTTAAATTAAAATAAATAACTGCATGTTATGACCCCACAATAATACACACTCCACAACACGTTATAGTCTCAGAGATGAAATTGAAATAGGTTACATTCATTGAATCCACAATTTAAAAGTTATTATAAACCCAAAATGATTATTTAATAGGTTTACAGTTCTTTTCCATTATCCAACACAAGTTATAATTACACATAATTTGATTCCCAAAAACTGAATGCTTAAACTACAAATAGATCTACCTCTGTAGAAATGGTGGCTAAGGTTTCAGCGGGTAGACACGGGACGCTTCCCATGCTCTTGCACTAGGTCTGCTTGAGTGTGGCCATCCTTCCTAACTGTTGTTGTGTGATGAAGAAATAAAACAAGAGTGAGCAAAACAGCTCGCAAGATAATATATAATTTAATCACTAATGCAAGTATCTGAATCGATAACTTACTGAAAATCTTTATCAAGTGTAATATGACTACTTACTGGATATCAGCTTAAAAAGATGAAGTTACAAAGTACTCATGTATACTTATATCTTTTTAGAAAAACTATTTGAACTATCATTGTTCAAAGTATAGTAAGTTTTCAAAAGTTCATCATATAGATGAAGGTACCAGATAAAACTTGTGTAGAATCAATCTTTGAAATTTCATTTAAAAAAAATAAAGTTAAGAGATACTTCATTAAGTCCATATATATAAGTGTGTGTGTGTATATATATATATATCTTTCATACACTCCTTGAAAACCTCTGTTATGAAAAG